>NC_041383.1:236528366-236529083 GCF_002162155.2 Triticum dicoccoides
CCCCGTTTCAACCGTAGGAGGTCCGTTTCCTCCGTTTTGAGGTACGCCACACCCCTCCCGATCAACAAGACCCCCGTTTCCACCGTAGGAGGTCCGTTTCCTCCGTTTTGCGATACGCCACACCCCTCCCGATCAACAGGACTCCGTTCAGAACGTAGGAGGTCTGTTTCCTCCGTTGTGCGGTACGCCATGCCTCGTTTCCATCGCCTGTTCCGCCCAAGCCGTTTGGCTCCCACGCGTTCCATTGCCTTCCCATGAACACGGCGCATTCCGTTGCCTCCCCATGAACACCACGACGACGATGTTTCTCCGTTCCAACCCAGCCATGTACACGAGCCCTGGCCGTATGTATGCACGAGTAGGCATTCGAGACCCTGCCTGTATGTACGTACGTGGCCGTATTTTATTTCTTGCACCCTTGCCGTTGTACGTACGTATACATGCTACGTGCACGCCTCTACTACAGCATGTGCGCGCCTCTAAAATGACCAGTATGTACATACACGTTCACGACCAGAATGACAACGCTACGTACGCTTCGACCAGGTGGGTCCCGACTGTCAGGCACTTCCTTGCCTGCGAAGATGTAGCTGGTGGGTCCCAGCAGTCAGGGGGGCGAATCTTTTTTTTTGCCTAGACGCACTTCCTTGCGTGCGAAGATGTAGCTGGTGGGTCCCAGCAGTCAGGGGGGCGAATTGTTTTTTTTTTGCCCGGATG
>NC_041383.1:236529248-236545575 GCF_002162155.2 Triticum dicoccoides
TGGGTCCCAGCAGTCAGGGGGGCGAATTATTTTTTTTGCCCGGACGCACTTCCTTGCGTGCGAAGATGTAGTTGGTGGGTCCCAGCAATCAGGGGGCGAATCGTTTTTTTCGGACGCACTTCCTTGCGTGCGAAGATGTAGCTGGTGGGTCCCAGCAGACAGGGGGAAATGTTTTTTTCGCGAAATACAGTAGCCCATCCGATGGGTCCCCGCTGTCAGGTGGAGTAATAATTATTTTGCACGTAATAAGGAGGCACTTCCTTGCTGCGGCCATGGACCCAGCTATCAGCCTCGCCACGTATGATCCACGTCCGACGGAAGCCATTTCTTGACCACGTTGACCACGCCGCGCCGAGAGCACCAGGGCGGTGGACGACGGCGAGGCCTAGGAAGGGGACGATGCAGAGCCGAGGAAGATGCGGCAATGGATGCCCACGCGTAGAGGAGTATGAGGGTTCACTCGTTCGGCTGCGGTGTGAGGCTGCCGTCGCTGCAGAATAACAGGGGGTGTGGGTGCGTAGAGGGATGGCCTGGCCAGCAGTGGGAGTAGTAGGGGGCGGTGAGGCCTCCGCGGCATCATAGCCGGCCACAGGTGGCAGGAGCAGGCGGCACGACCGGCGCTGCTTTGGGCGGCTGGAGCAAGAAGACCAGAGGTTGAAGAAGCACTACGGCCGTTGGATGGACATCGTACATTCAATGAGCTAGAATCGTTCATATATTGACTAAAGTTGACAAAGGCCTCCGTCCCAGTCAACTTAGTAGGCCCACAAGTCAGCCTCCCATCAAGGTTGGTCCCAGCTAGCAGGGGGTATTCATTTTATTGTTCGTAATAAGGAGGCACTTCCGGTGGGTCCGAGCTGACAGCGGGGGGAACGTTTTTTCACGAAATACGGTGGCCCGTCCTGTGGGTCCCAGCAGTCAGGGGGAAACGTTTTTTCGCGAAATACTGGTGTCCCGTCCGGTGGGTCCCTGCTGTCAGGTGGAGGAATAATTATTTTCCGTGTAATAAGGAGGCACTTCCTTGCGGCTGCCGTGGACCCAGTTGTCAGCCTCTCCACGTACACTACTCTTCCGATGGAAGTCAGTCGTTAACCACATTGACCACGCCGCACCGAGAGCACCACGGCGGTGGATGACGGCAAGGCCTGGGAAGGGGACGACGCAGAGCCGGGGAAGACGCGGCAGTGGAAGCCCGCGCGGAGAGGAGTACGAGGGTTCACCGGTTCGGCTGCGGTGTGAGGCTGTCGTCGCCGCAGAATAACAGGGGGTGTGGGTGAGTAGAGGGATGCCCTGGCCAGCGGTGGGAGTAGTAGGGGGCGCTGAGGCCTGCGCGGCAGCACAGCTGGCCACGGGAGGCGGGAGCAGGCGGCCCCGCCGGCGCTGCTTTGGCGGCTGGAGCAAGAAGATCAGAGATTGAAGAAACACGACGGCCGTTGGATTGACATCCAATGGTTACATCTGCTAGAATCGTTTGTTGACGTAGTATATAATAACTAAAAAAATCTTGCATATGCGTCAACTAAACAGGCCCACAAGTCAGACCACTCCCTCTTTTTTTAATAATTTATATATAGCCCATGGCAACTTCTTATGCAATTTATTGTAGTCGGTTTTTTTGGTTGGCTAGGGCCAATTTCGCATATTTCTGTGGGTTCCAAACTATTTTTAATACCGAAATGTCGAGCCAGATTTGAAGTACTTTGAAGATATATTTAAATTAGGTTAATGCCCAGTGAAATAGGAATCTGAAAATGTGAAAAAAAAACAGAAATTATAAAGTAATTGCCAATTTGTCATCTATTTTTATATTTACGACCCATTTCATATTACTTTCAAGATTTGCAGGCGTCTTGAAAGAGTTGCAGCCCATCAGGGCGTAGAAAAATAAGTAGGCCTGGATTGGGTATTCTTCAGAAAAAATAAACTGGGCTCATTTTCACAAAGAAAAAATAGCTGGGCTGGTTACATGGTGAACATAAAATATAAGTCTGGGCTAGACGGGCCATAGCCCAGTTCAAACCCTGCTCCGTCTCAACAATACCAAACAAAAAAAATACTGCTCGAGTAGCTACGTCCCAGGTGTCAGTCGATCTTGTGTTGTTCTCTTGTCTATTGACTATATACGCTCACAATGTTGTGGGTCCCAGATGTCAGGAAAACACTAGGAGGAAGCATTTTATTTTTCCATACGCTGACGTGGTGGGACCCTACTGTCATCCTCTCCACGTACTTCTGCCGATTCCTGTTGTTTGTTGACCATGTTGACAACGCGAGAGGGTGGCGCCGTGGCAAGTTCACCAAAGCGCGCGGAGGACGTCGGCGTTAACGATTTAGGAGACGGTGGGGCGGCGATGCGTGCGCTGAGACACAGCCAGCCGTGGGAGGCGGAAGCAGGCGGCCCCGCCGGCGCTGGTTTGGTTTTGGCGGCTGGAGGAAGACAGGACTGAAGAAACACGACAGACTGTAAAAGCAGCAGGAGTACTTAACAACCTTAACTGAAACCAGCAGGGGCACTTAACAACCAAAGCTGAAAGTAGTATGTGTACTTATACAGGTTCAACCATACAAAGCACGCCTCGAACAGTGCTGCTTTGCCTACAGTTAACCAAGGGTGAGGCCGCCAAGCCCCAGGACAAGTCCCAGGCGCCACCCCGCGCATCCACAACCTTCTAAAAGCGGCTTCATCTCGCAATGTGGTCAATAAACAGGATATTCGCTTTAGAGCCATGGAAAAGCATGAACATAATCTTCTGTCTTATTCTCCAAGATGGACGTGCCTTCATTATTTGAGACCACCCATGAATAAGTATCTTTTCACCTCCAAGGGGAATTGAGTAGGTCGACATAAACATCATGTTGTGACCAAGCGCAAGTCTGACCCGACCATGGTCAGGCATCTGTATAGGAACAATATAACTTGTCAGTTCCTATTTCAAGAAGATCACAGCTATAAAACTGTGTATAAGCCATAGTTTATGAACAACATATATAACAGAAAACAGCTCGTACCATAAGTTTCTCGACACAGTTGGACCTGTTCGACGAGTGCAGCAGTGGCACACATATCCCACGTGGCCTTCCACCATTGAAACGCCCCACAAGGACCTCAAGACGATCAATGAAGTGTAGGAACTTGTGGATGTCGATCCAGTCAACTTCAGTGCCATTAGTAACAGTCGAGTTATTACAGAGTAACAAACGAGCAGACTGCTTAACTCTGAAAAAACCTACACGTGCCACCAATTATAAGAAAATATTAGTTAGAAGTAGCATCTTCGTGAGAGATTAGTTGCTACTTCTAAAGTTAAATTGTGATTAGTTAGACAGAATAGGTGGATTAAGAAGTAATCGAGGCAACAAGCAAGAACCAGATACAAAACTAACATGGATGAACAATTGGAACGACGCCGGGTGGAAGATCGCAGTGAAGATGAGACCAGGTTCTGGTATTTCCATCAACATTTGTGCGCCAACTTTCAGTCCGTAACACTTGAGAAACTTTATCCAAGTTCGGCCATAAAAAAAGCAGCGATCTTCTTGGTTCATGAACCCAACTCAAAAATAATATCCAAGGCTTGTCTTCACTGTGACCATTAAACTAGTGTATTCAGTTATGGCAAGGCCGAGCATCTTGAGTACATGTGTTCTGGCAGAGCAAATAATACACTGCAGGAAAAATAATATGAGAACGCAGCATGTTCAAAAAAACCCACCCTCCTGGATAGAGAAGAGGATTCTAGGAACATACTGTGCGCGTTTCAAAATGCTCTGTTAGGATGAGAAGGAACAAGTATGGCGTCTCGCCGAGGGCGCAGAAATCTGTAGGGTACTCGCACTTTGGGCACTGCAACTGAAACACACTAGATTCAGTATGAAGAAAAATGCATCAACGGCGGCGGCTGCCATCCTAGGATTACCTGCGACCAAGGGACTTGGATTTATCGGGGATGGATGAAGAATTCGTACATGGTTCTCCATGAGAAAACCCTATGCAATCGCCGAGCGGGGGTTTTCTCTGAACAAGCAGACGAGGGAGAAGGGGATTCAGGCCCAGTGAAATATTGCCGCTTCATCCGTCCAGCTTACTGCTAAAGCTGGAAAGGGGGGTTGTGATTTGACGGCTCATTGGGCATTACTGCGGCGCTACGACCGGGGTGTGTCTACCGTGAAGTTGTGCACTCTAATTTGTGCATATGGCACGTGGACCCCGTTGCCGATTGCCCCACATATCAGCGAAAGGAAGTAGAAAGACAGGAGTAACTAGTTACACATAAATATATTTTTTGACAGAGAGATACTCCCTCTGTAAAGAAATATACAAATCTTTTTTTCACAGGATCACCTTGCCGAGAAATATACTCCCTCTACAACGAACGGGCATTATGGAGGTTCAGATTTTATTATGGGGGTTCAGCTGAGAATATAATACTCAGATAGGCTCACGGTTCTGGACTTTGGGCCACAGGCCGACCCTGCATGCTTGGGGGCCCATGTGTTCTACCTCAGCGCTTTTCATATTGCAAGCGATCGGTACTGCGCTGGTTTTAGATGCTGTCGCAAGGCGAATACACAAAATTGAATAAGGCACGACAGTTGTTGAAATGAAATTGAACGACAGTTCCTAACCAGCAATCAGAGTTGCAATTCTATCGACGATATACCATGTGATAAATAATACTGTCATACTACTTATAAACACAGGACACTTGTTTCACCATGCCAGATTATTACATCAAAATCTCTCGGAGGATAGATCAGTTCGGCAGTTGCGTGCTGCTACTGAAGAATTTCAAAGTTGATTTGGACCAGCTCTCCTTGCCGAGGAAGTTCGATTTTGACATCATCCCCTACCGCAAGATATGATTTAGATTTGAACCTTGACCATCCTTTAGCATCAATCATCATGCGACCATCCTTTGTACTTACGGTATATTGAGCAGGTTCATTCACACCAAGGTTGCGCATGGTAAGAGAAACTTGGCCGCGGTCACCCGGATTGTTGAACGACTCCCTCATTGCTCTAGGAATTCTCTATTTGCAAACAAGAAGACATACCCAAACAGTTAGATCAACACAGTGAATCATGTGAAACAACATGGAAAGAAAAAAGAACGAAGCACTTGGGCAGCCAATGCTTACCAAGAAGGTGGACATGTCGGTTTTTGTAAGGACTTTGGTATATGAAGTGCGAACTACAGCCCAGACTGTTGCCGGTGCAATTGCACGGGCCGGACCAGATGCAAGTGCAAGTGTTGGTGCAGGTGCCGAAGCCGCTGCTGCTGCCGGAGATGGTGCTCCTTGTAGAGCTGGTGCCGGTGTCGATGCCCGATCCTCTGGTAGATCAGACTGATCCGCTGACGCGGTCAGTGCCCAATCCTCAGCTGGATCAGACTGAGCAGTTGCCGCTGTCAGTGCTAGAGCAACTGCCGGTGCTCGATCTGTGCGAGACAGCGGTGATCGTGTTTGGTCTGCTATGATCAGCTTTCTAACTTGACTAGGATCCGTGACCGTGATCCAGTTTTTTCTTCCTTTCTTTTAAACGCGAGAAGGACTAATTGTGGCATTTTTGTTAAACCAAACTGCAGTTCATCATAGGGATTCAGCTTGTACTCACACAACAGACTGATCCAATTTTTTCCAGTAATATAAGTGATGGACAGTGCCTTCATTATTGACACGACATAAGATGTGAAACCTGCAAAAATAGCCATCGTAGAGCAAACCAAACGGTTTATTCTGTGATGAATGTCACATGGCAAAACCTGCATCGTAAAATTGCAGGAATAGAAAGAAAACATGACATTAAATCAATAAGATTTAGACAGTAAATCAATAAGATTTACTTGATGTGACATGAGTGAATCCTTACCAGGAAATCACTATGTTGAAGTACTAAATAGAAGATTGATCATCCAACTACTTGTGGCATGCAGGGGCCCCGCCTACTCCCACAAGCAGGATAGTCCAAAGGTCGTGACAAATCGTATGGACCGAACATCCATGGGACTGGAAATCCTGGTGGGTGCGATAAATCCTGCAATGCATACAGATATTGGAGTGTAACCATAATTGATAAACCGCCCTCACAAAAAATATGGTCTGGATACTTCAAAATGTACAAACTGAATTGAGTGGACAGACATTAACATAGACCGTTCTCAGGACTGACCACACACCAAAAGCGGCAGTACTAATAAACAATACAGGGTTCACAAACACAAATGAAGTACTGAACAATAGTACTTACTACAGACAAGCAAAGTTGCACTAACTAAACTCTGCAGACTATTTCTTGCCACCGACGTATGGGATGAACCCCGCATAACTAACTAGGCCATGGACTTCGTGTGAGATGTCTACATGCACCATCACCATCTTGTCAACCTTGGAGAACCTAACAGAGTGGTCGTTCCACTCATAAACATGATGATGAAGACAGGCCGCATCAGATTTGTTGGGAAGCTTTACAAGAACCACACCCTTCGTAATCGAAGGCACAGCCAGGAAATTGTTGTGGTCAAGTACAGCCTCGAGAACACGCCTGACAACAATGCTACAGGAAAACACTAGTTCAGGACACGTGGCGACAAGGACACAGCAGCTGGATAGTTCAGCAGTAGAACTCATCATCAGGTCTTCCAGTTCACACGGCATGACTTTGAGAACTTCATCTCCATCGCGGACATGGTTCTAATTCAAACAGAAACCATATTTTATTACTACCTCCATTCAGAAATATAAGATGATTTTCGATATTATACTCCATATATGACTACATATACGCACAGAAATGAGTGAACAAAGACGCTAGAACATGTCTTCAAAGGCATGAGAGCAGAGGGATTACATGCAATATCCATAACACAAGTTACTGAGGCAAATATACCCTCTTAAAAGGTAGCATTGATGTTCATAAAGTACTCCCTCCGTCCCAAGATTCTTGTCTTAGATTTGTCTAGATACAGATGTATCAAGTCACATTTTAGTATTAGATACATCCGTATCTAGACAAATCTAAGACAAGAAATTTGGGACAGAGGGAGTAGTTGAAAGTAATCTATAAGAAATCAGTGTAAACCTCTCGCATGTTTTGGTTAAAAGAGGAATTTAGAACTGTCATTTGGCACACTAAAATCACATGCAAGATCACCCAGAAAGTTGTACTACCAGTACTAGTACTGCGTGTTAGATGAAAAAACACGATCAAGATCGAGAAAAAGATCGTCAACAAGAGACATTACCTGGACTTGCTTAATGAGGGATCCCGGAGAGGGGGGCTTGGACAGGGCGATGGCTTTGAGCTTGTCTGCGGTAGTCTCGGCGGGAGCTTGCGCTTCTTCGTACCATGAGCCTCGACAGTTTTGGCCAGAGCCATAGACATCACATCGGCCGGTGCTCCGGCGTCCATCTAAGAGAGGAAGCTGAGAGAGAAGAGTGAAAGGAGGAACGGGATGAGGGAGAAGCGAAGCGAGTGGGGGTTTTCTTCAAGAGAGGAAGCTGAGAGAGAAGAGTAAAATGATGGTTGCTTCGTCCGTCCAACTTACTGCTGGAAAGGAGGGGGTTTTGTGATTTGACGGCTCATTGGGCATTACTGCGGCGGTTCGATCGGGGTAGTCTACCGTCACTCTATTACGGAGTAATTTAGTGCATGGCTGGTGGACCCAGGTGCTGGTTATCCCACACGTCGGCGAAAGTGAGTAATTTAGTGCATGGCTGGAGGAGGATCCGCATGGTAGAGCGTGTCCACTGTTTTTCATTTTGAAGAAAAAAATGATTACAGCAAGCGTTTCCACTCTTACGATGGAGGAGTGCGAAACACGGCAACCACTTGAACATACACAGTGCTCCTACTACTAGGCATGTGCAGTGGTTCATACGTCAGTACTACACAATCTTGTTGCTAGTGTAGTAAGATATGACGATAACAAATGATGTTGTGCGCATGTCAATTACTCCTATATGTAACATAGTACCGCTTTTTCGACTGTCCGGTCAAGAATGAACGGTGAGATCAATGTTAACAGAACTAGGTCCACAGCGCACGGAGAGTACGATGCTACAGTACTCCACGAAACATAAACCATATGAAGCACATCCAATAGTGTTAGACAGGGTGTATGAAGGGTGCACGGGATGGGAGCAAAAGTTCCCTTCTTGACCCACTTTTGGGTGTTTGGCAGAGTGCATGAAGGGTGCATGAGTCCACACTAGTAGGTTGACAAAAATACACGAAGAGGAAACAACTATATTGAGATGAGAATGCAACCAAACACACCCACACGCTTTGTGCTACAGTGACTGATCTGCACCGTCTGAGTTTGATCCAACAGTCATGTTGCGCCGAGACATGGACATGCCCATGCAGAGGGCGCCTAAACACCACCGAAGTCCCTCTGCTTCTCGAGGCGCACGACGTTGGTGATGCAGGGTGCAACCGCCTGCAGAGCCCGCTCCCGGATGATGGGAGCCAGCTCGTTAAAGACGGCGTCCAATGGCACGAATGGATTCCGGTGACGGAGCCCTGAAAGGATTCGCCCGGCAACGGCGACGGCAGCCCGCAAGCCCTCCTTGTCCAGCTCAGCCCCCACCATCGCGCGAAGACGTCTCAGCTCCTCGGAGATATAGGTGAAGAAGGAGACCAGGTCAGGAAGCCGCAGCTCATTAAAGTCGACCGGGTGGTCGAACGGGTTTAGCCCGACGGCCAGCATCGTCACGCTGGCACGACGGTAGGCATCACGCAGCTACAACACATGCGTGGCAACTTGGTTCACCAAGTGGCTGAGGCGATCCTGGACCTCGTCACGATTGGCCCGCTCGCGCTCCAGCCGGCTCCCCTGACGGCCTATCGTATCTCCCGCTTTCTGCAGCAACATCGCCGATGCCTCGAGCATCTTTGTGGTGGACGCCTGCCGCTTTTGAAGCTTCGTGAACTCCCACAGATAACGAAGGAGCATGGCACTCCTATCCTCCTTGAGCTCACGAAGCTCCACGTCCTTGGCCCTGAGCTCCGCATCCTTGGCATGGAGCTCCTGTGTCAGGCGCCTCACCTCGGACTCCATGATCTGCTTGCCGCCATGGCACCAGGTAGAAGCAATGGGGAGAGGAAGAAAAGGGAGAGAAACGGCTGAAAGGCAATGCAATCTACGGGAAGGCGGAGGGAGCCAGCCGAGGAGCGGGGAATCTTTTGGTTTTCACCACGGTAAAACACTAGTCGACGACTTCTCACATCATGGAGCAGTGGGTTTTTACAGGCGGAGTCATCGTGACTAATTGCTGTCGTGCCTGCTCCCATCAATCAAAAAGTTAAAAATCCTGTCGCACCTGCTCCCGTCAATCAAAAAATTAAAAATCCTGCCGCACCCAAACACGAGAGCAGTGCCGCGGTGGATATTTAAATTTACCTGCCGGCAAGTAGATAAAAAAAGGGGTGAAAAAACAAATGTGGCGGCGGCCTAGCTAATCGGTCGAACTAGCCTGACTAGCTAGCCACCGTGCTTCACTGATGTACTCAGTGGAAAAGGTGGTCTTTCGTGATTTGATGACTCATTTACTTGCTTCGGCCTACGACCGAGGAGGACCCAGAAAACACGCGGTAGGGCGTCCCACGTCAGGAAGAATATATGCGTGCACCACCCGGGAGGACCCTGAAACCGCGCGGTAGGGTGTGCCATGTCTCGGCACGGAGGAAAAATGTGCGTGTAAAAATATATTGTATCAGACGTAGTACCTATGGTTCGACCTCGGGACCCAGCCAGTCGGTCGAAAACACCCCACTAGCCATACAGCTTCATCATGCAAACGTGGCACGGTTAGCTCTGTCTCGACCAGCCACAATGTCTCTTGTTCTAGGAGATTCTTCTATTTTCCAAGCTTTTTTTAGTTGTAATAACACCATGACAAGCTAGCGCCGCTCTTCGTGTGTGCCCGTGCAAAGGTTAGACGATGGAGAGAAGAGAGATTTAAATTGCAGACCTGGGACCCACCAGTAAGCGAGACAACGGTCATGCACGTGTTGACGAGGCACTCCCTCTACTCTACTCAACGCAAGTGTGCTGTATAAAATCAAGTTATGGGACAAAGCCAACAACCGTTCGTTTTTTCAGGCTATCGACTTACTCTTTGTAGTCCAGGTTGCCAGATCGAATCTCGTCTTTCAGATTTGTTAGTTTTAGGTCCAAATTTGATTAATGACAAGTGGGACCCCCGTGTGTTGTTCCAATATTTCAGTGTAGGATGGTTTTCTTGAACAAACACTTTGCGCGGTTAGACAAGTAACAGCATGAGTTACACGTATTTTGCAAGTTTACGAACAAAAATGACAGCGGCATAGAATATCACATCCACCCTGCAGCTTACATACTATGGTGATACGAGTTTTTACACCGTTGCAAGTGAGATCCAATGGCTTGGGAGTAGTCTTTGTAATTATGCGCAATTTGCAAACTCTCCAAAGGTTTTTTTGCAAATAAAACATTCAGGCCTCATGTGTGCCGCTGCATCTTCGATCCAATGGCTCCCCGATGCTCATATTAGGTGCTCCCCATAGCTTCCGCTGCGGTGATATGAGCATCTAGGTCGTATGACCAGTGATCAGATGGCACATGCGTAGTACTTGTACTTTCTGCGCATTTCCCAAACTCTATCAGCCGTATATTGCAAAAACATTCAAACCTCCTACTGTGGGCCGTTAGATCTCAGTGAACTCGTATCACCATAGAATCTACGGTGCGGGAGCACCTCATACTCTCCCGTGCGAGAAAACATAAGGTGCTATCGCAGCTTGGATGCTACGATGATACAAGCTTGGAGGTCGTTTGATCTGAGATCCAATGGCATCTGAGCAGTCTTTGTGCTTGTAAGCAGTGGTTGAACTCTTTTGGGGCTTTTCTGCAAAAAACCATTCGAACCACCGAGGAGGTGTTGGGTCACAAATCCAACGCCTCCAAAGAGCTTGTATCATCAAAGCATCTAAGGTGTGGTGGCACATGATACTCTTACATACACAAGAATATGATGTCCTCCTTCATCTTAGATGCTACGGTGATACGAGCTTCGAGGTCGTTGGACATGGGATCAAAGGGCATCTAAGTAGTTTTTGTACAAATTGTGTGCAATTCTCAAACTTATCAAGGTTTCCTGCAAAAAAATTAAGACACATCATGTGAGCTGCTATATCTCAGATCTACAAGCTCCAAGCAACTTGTATCGGCATATAGCATCTAAGGTATGGGGGCACATGATATTCTCCCGGGGAGGAGGGGTGGGGGTGCACAACCAATCGGTGGTTGGGAGGGTGGGGACAAATATAATCTAAACAACCCTAAATAGAGCTCCACAATTTTATCTAAGGTCGAGGGGTTGACCCTCGACAATCATAGCTCCGCCTAAACACAACATTTGCATGAACTGTAATACTAGACTTAATATTCATGTTTCAGAGCCTCAGCGTTTCAAGTCGAAATATCTGGCGGCCAGAATTCCAGCCCTAGGAAATTCCCCTCATGTCCCCGGTCCATAGTCTACCGATGAACAACGGAGGGATGCTTTAGTAACTAGACAATGTTACCTACCGTGCCAAGCACGGTTCAATTCCCTCGGTCGCCGCTCGTCAAGGTCACCCGTCAACTGCATTGCCTAGTACTACTACTACTACACCAAGATGAGCACAGAATTGAGCCCGTTTGTTCGTGCCTAGTACTTGAGTTAATATATCAGGCAATGCACTGGTACGGAGGGATTATCCTTTTACTCAAAATTTGGTTGTTCCTTTACGGTTTATAGGGCTTATCTCAAAATTTTAGTTTTCCCATTTTATAAGTCTCAATTTGGTTGTTCCCCGTCACATGTTCAGATTTCAAGGTGCAATAAATCATTACATGCAAGTATTAAGAGAAAGTATGAGAATGCGTGTACTTTATGCATGTATGCATTGCAATTAATGCATTTGTAAACACAATTTTTGAGGAAAACAAGCACATTAATTCAGTGGTTTTGCAAACTACAACAATTGTTCCACCACTCACCATCTACTTTGGTTGGTGAGATTTTTGAATTGAGCCCTATAAACCGGAAAGGAGGTTCAACTAAGCAAAATGTTTGACCAAATCCTTTCTTAAGAAATACAACATGACAGATGTACGGCTTGAAAATTTATTGCATGATGCAGGTTATGATATTGTTTCGAATCCTGGATCTTAAATTTCAGAAAATCCAGAAGTGAGCATAAATTCTTGAAACTGAGCATGGTCACGTGATATGGCACAAATATTACTTTGTAAGTTTTTTCTTCAATCCGAGACAAGCTGCTTATGACAAGTTGCACAAATGAAGAGCCAAGGTATTTTGGAACAAAGACATGTCACATTAAGGCGAACGCTTTCACTATTGAAACCGTGGGTGTTTACGTGCCGCCACGAGTCCCCGCTTCTCATCGGCAGGTGCCGTCCCAGCAAGCGTGTGAGTCGATGGGAGGCGTGCGAGCAGACCGCTGCGCCAGCTGTCAGGGAGGCGTGCGAGCAGACCGCTGTGCAGACTCACCGGGAGGCGAGCCCTTTGACCAGGCTCCGCCACCCACCGTCGTCCCAACTGCTCCTACTTTTAATGTCGCCAGCGCCGCAGTTTAAAATCAACCCCGCACTACCCGGTATCGCTACAATCCTCTCTCTTCCTCTCCGATTCTCCTGTCGTCTACTTCCAACTAGCCTGACCTAAACGTACGCCATGCCGCATCACGATGGTCTGCCCTTAGTGTTCCAGTTTCATGAGGAAGACACCCAGCCGGAGTCTCAAGAACATAAGGCGCTTTGGGGACGAGCTTGAACTGGCCTTGCGGGAAGACACCGCGCCTGTCCTCGCTCCCGTTCCGGCTCCCGTCGCCCCGACTGTGCCAGCGCCCATCCTCGTGGCATTGATGGGCTGGGAGCCGCACATTGTCGCCGAGCTTGATGCCACGGGGTTCCATGAGGTCCCCGCCGACTTTCACGCGCCCGTGCACCTGCCAGCGCATGCGCCTGCGCGTGCACTAACGTGCATGCCCATGTCGGTGCCCGTGCACCTGCCAAAGCATGCGCCTACGCGTGCACTGACGTGCGCGCCCGTGCTGGTGCCCGTGCACACGAACGTCTCCGCCGCGCCGTTGACAGCGCATGTCCCCGCGCGGGTGCCAGTGCCCCCCTCAGCGGCATGGATGGCCGTCGTCGACCGCTTCCTTGCACCAAAGCCAGTCGCCTCCTCCCGCCAGTTGACTCGCTCCGAAGTCCAGAACATTTTGGCCTTCCTTGAAGCTAGGCCAATGTCTAGGAGTACGCCAACAACGGTGCAAGACGCCGCCGTCGCCGTCGGTCAGTGGCCCGACGACACACAGAGCACGGCAGAGGAGCCGCTTTCCACCGCGAGACGCCCCCGCCGCCGCCGCGTAATCTAAATTTGCCATGAAAAACATTCGGATTTCCATGCTTAAAATCCGAACGTTTATCATTTCCATTTATTTTATATCGATCGTCGTATAATTTAAAGTCGGAGTCAGACTGAACGAAATGTATGGTTTGATCGATCGAATGTTCTGCTAGAGCCATATCAAATTAAATATAAAACGTCATCAAGCCACATGTATTCCTTGTCATCCAACGACCTAGACTGCTTCAATGTCGAGCGCTCAACACGTTTAGCGTGCAGTTAATTTCATGCCAAAAATAGTGTTAATCACATGACAACACGCAAATAATATTCTAGTAGTTAATATCCGCATGCACTTAATATACTTCCAAATTAACGTGCATTGCACGTACACACTGACTAGTGCTGCTAGTACGTGAAACTGGTGCCGTGACTTGTGAACGCGTCTAGATATGGTCAACGGCAACATCGCCCGTGAGTTCTTCCTGTTTGCCCGTGCGTCTAAACGCAGAAGGGGAGGAGAGAGAGAGAGCACACATGGAACCCACCAGTAAGTGAAGGCAAATAGTACTAAAAATAATATTACATGTTATCCATTAATTAGGCCATGGTAATATAAAAACATTATGTGAACAAAGGGGGTACAACAAACATTGCTATTCTACGTATATGTTGCCTATTGACGTGCGGCTTGAAGGCCCGGTCGCATGTTCAATCAACGTCCTTTATTTTTTAATTTGTATATGGGTCCAAATTTGTTTCATGACATGTGGGCCCCTCGGTGTGTAGTTTGTAGCACTTTAATTTGTGGGTCGAAATTTGTTCCATTCCAAGTGGACTATCGGTGTGTAATTTTGTAGCTTATTTATAATAATTAAAGAGAACAACATAGTTTTTTTAATAATACCATGGTGCGACGTTGAAGGCGGGAAAGGATGTGCGAGAGAGCGATGACCGAGCCAGAGGGAAATCAACTAGGGGAGTTGCATGGGTTGCGACGGTGTTTGGAGTAGTTGTGGGCCGAATGCAACGAAAATATAATCTAAACCGACCGGAATAAATGCCTACACAAATTAATCCAAGGTTGGAGTGCCCCTCGCAATGTAAATATCTCCGGCTTTGCGAGGGATGGAGAGGTAGTAGCTTCAACATGTGGAAGATACGGTGTGAGAAAGTGAGGTCAGTCGAGAGACATATAGATAGAGGGACAAAGTGAGTGTGGTCCGACATTCATTGAACAAATATATATGCTCCGGAGAGATATTGTACGATTGAGCTTTTGGCAAGGGTGAGGGCTGTAAGATAGAGCTTGAGATATGATCCAGTCACAGACGTGTAGATATATTTTGTGCATGGGAGGAAGCAAGGTCAACCGATCACATAGGGTCGCCGTGCGATCGAAAGAGTGAGACGGTTTGGAGAGAGTGACCTAGATAGACGATGTGCGTGAGAGAGTATACAATGTGAATAGGTCGAATTAAGCTCAAACATGGTGATATATCGTTTTTGTCCGAGAAAGAGCGAGGTCAATCAAGACATACAGAGAGAGAGAGAGAGAGAGAGATTGAGTGAGCGTGGCCCACCATGAGGTCGAAAGAGTGGCGGCGGCTTGGATGGACTGACCTAGATAGACAATCTGCGTGAGAGAGTATAGAGTGTGTCGATCGAGGCCCGAACAGGGAGATATATCATTTGTGTGTGAAAGAAAACGAGGTTAAACGAGACTCAGATAAAGAGAGCGAGATTGAGCGAGTGTGGCCCGCCATGCGGAAGAAAGAGTGAGACAGTCTCGAGGGAGTGACCTAGATATACAACGTGCGTGCGTGCGCACGAGAGGTTGGGGGGCTAGATAGGCAATGCATGTATTTAGCGCGAGAGGGTGAGAGGGAGAGGGGGAGAGAGAGAGCTCGGCATGGGGTGCAATGGCGGGTGTGTGAGGTAAATACATTTGGTAACAGGAGTGGAAAAGGGGGTTGTGTAGTTGAGAGACTTAGAGATCAAAACATGGAGAGAAAGAATGAACGTGTGTTGGAAACCGATAGCTTCCTAAGGTGGTTAGGAGAGGAAGGTTGACCGATACAGGAAGTATGTAGTGTTTGTGCGGGGGGGGGGGCTAAAAACAACATTTGAATGTATATAGTACGAGACTTAATATCGATGTTTCAATTCGGTGTACATTGTAAGATTTGAACCGAGGACCAGGCATACAGGTAATTATTTCGAATTCGTGCCATACTAAGTTTCGAAAAGTTGACATTGACTCAATTTGTTGTGCTATTTTGTAGGTCATATGTTTGAATCCATCCAAAAGTTTTCTCACTACCATGGTGTTCATCATATACATATGAATTTGTATTAAAAAAGTAGCATGGATATAGTGAAATGCGAAATCCACGTTAGAATTGGAGATCGCTACGTGACACACACTCTAATTCAAATAACTAACTACGTGACACACACTCTAATTCAAATAACTAATTATGTGACACGCTCTAATCCACGTTAGCGTGGGTACCATTTTGATTTTTTTTAAATAACTCCTCATTAATTAATTTATAGTACTCCCTCTGTTCACTTTTATAAGACCTTAAAAACATTTCAGACAATGTGCAAAACAGTTCATTTTAAGTTGTCTGAAACGACTTATAAAAATGAACCGATAGAGTATCTCGTTTCGAATGACTAATTATTGCAAGGAAAACACGGGCATGGTAATACATACAGATTCGTTTGCAAATGAAAGAAGATTCGTTTGCATTCACAAATGTAGGCGCACCAGGCAGACCAGGGTCGTGTCGGGGTGGACGCTACTTCGGTGCCTTAAAGGCAACTGCCCTTGGGTGACTGACATGTGGGCCAGCCACATGTTGGGCCCACATGTCATGGACACAAAGGCAGGTGCCTTAAGGCACCGAAGCATAGTCCTGTCGGG
>NC_041383.1:236881581-236900200 GCF_002162155.2 Triticum dicoccoides
GAATAGATCTAGGATTAGATACGGAATAAACGAAGTAGGAAAAGAGTCCTACTAGGACAAGGAAAAAGGAGTGGCTCCCTGGCCCCCTAGGTGCGTGCGCGCGCGGTGGCCTTGGCCTTGGCCGGCCGGCGGCTAGCAGCTTGGGCCTTTGGCCCAAGGCGCTGCAGTTTTTTTTTTTTTAAAAAACGGTCTCGCGCGCAGAGCGACAAAATAAAAAAAATCTAAACGAACTCCAAAATTAATACAGTAAACTTTCCCCGACTCCTAAAAATGAGTCGAACAAAAATGAACTTTACTCGGGGCCTAAATGCAAAAAAAAATTTTAAAACACGCATTTTTCCCTAAGGCAAATAAAACGCAAATAAAACTCCGGCAAAACCAAAATGGGTTTATTTATTAAATCTTCATTATTCCTAAATTTGGGAAAGTCATATTATTCCCTCTCTCAAAATTTTTATAGGAAAACTTTATGAAGATAATTAAATAAATCCAAATGATCCTATTTTCAAAATTTGAGAAATCCCAAATATGAAAATAATGAAACTTCCAACTCTCTCCGAGGGTCCTTGAGTTGCGTGAAATTTTCTAGGATCGGAAAATGCGAGAAAAACATGGTATGCATGATGACCTAATGTATAACATTCCAAATTGAAAATTTGGGATGTTACAAACCTACCCCCTTAAGATGAATCTCGCCCTCGAGATTCGGGTTGGCTAGAAAATAGGTGAGGGTGGTCCTTGAGCAAAACTTCCTCTCTTTCCCAGGTGGCTTCATCCTCAGTGTGGTGGCTCCACTGAACTTTACAAAACTTGATAACTTTGCTGCGGGTAACTCTACTGGCATAATCGAGAATCTTAACAGGTTTTCCTCATATGTCAAGTCATCCTTCAACTGAATTGCTTCCAGTGGCACTGTGTCTCTTAACGGTACCTCTGCTATCTCTGGGTGGCATTTCTTCAACTGAGAAACATGGAATACATCATGAACTCCTGACAGTCCTTCTGGCAATTCCAACTTATAAGCAACTTCTCCCATACGTTGCAAAATCTTATACGGTCCAACGAAACGGGGTGCTAACTTTCCTTTAACTCCAAAACGCTTAACTCCTCGAAGCGGGGATACTCTGAGATATACTCTGTCTCCAACTTCATACTCAATCGCTTTGCGCTTTGAATCGGCATAGCTCTTCTGTCTGGACTGGGCTACCTTGAGCCTGTCTCGAATCAACTTAACCTTCTGTTCAGACTCCTTAATCAAATCTGGTCCAAAGAATTGATGGTCTCCAACTTCGTTCCATGATAACGGTGTCCTGCACCTCCTTCCGTATAAAGCTTCGAAAGGGGCCATCTTCAAACTGGTTTGGTAACTATTGTTATAAGAAAACTCCGCATACGGTAAATTATCATCCCAGCTAGATCCGTAATCTAGTGCACAAGCTCTCAGCATATCTTCCAAAATCTGATTGACTCTCTCAGTCTGTCCATCGGTCTGTGGGTGGAAAGCTGTACTGAATTCCAATCTAGTTCCCAATGTCTCGTGCAATTGGTTCCAAAATTTCGAGGTAAACTGGGTTCCTCTATCTGATACGATGCTCCTCGGAACTCCGTGTAAACACACAATTCTGGTCATGTATATCTTTGCCAACTTAGCACTGCTATAGGTAGTCTTGACTGGAATGAAATGAGCTACCTTTGTTAAACGGTCGACTATAACCCAAATCGAGTCATATCCTGAACGGGTCTTTGGCAAACCTGTGATGAAATCCATGCCTAGTTTATCCCACTTCCATTCGGGTATCGGCAACGGTTGTAACAATCCTGCTGGCTTCTGATGTTCTGCCTTTACTCTCTGACATACATCGCAAATAGCTACATACTCCGCAATATCCTTCTTCATTCCGGTCCACCAGAAAGTGTTCTTCAAATCCAAATACATCTTGGTATTTCCTGGGTGAATCGAATAGGGTGAATCATGGGCTTCTTGTAAAATCAACTTCCTGATTTCTGGGTTATTGGGCACATAAACACAGTCTTCAAACCATAGGGTATCGTGTTCATCCTCACGAAATCCTTTAGCCTTTCCTTTGCCCATTTTCTCCTTTATAGAGGCAACTTCCTTATCTGCCTTTTGGGCTTCTCTGATTTTGTCCATCAGTGTCGACTGAATCTCCAATGTTGCTACGTAGCCTCTCGGAACTATTTCCAAACATAGCTCTCGAAGGTCCTCGGCTAACTCATTGGGTATTCCTCCCATCATTAGGGTATTGACGTGGCTCTTACGGCTCAATGCGTCTGCTACGACATTAGCCTTTCCGGGGTGATAATGCAATCTCATATCATAATCCTTGATAAGTTCTAACCATCTCCTTTGTCTGAGATTCAATTCCTTCTGTGTGAAGATGTACTTCAAACTCTTGTGATCCGTATATACTTCACAATGATTTCCAATGAGAAAATGTCTCCACGTCTTCAGGGCATGCACAACGGCTGCTAACTCCAAATCATGAGTGGCATAATTCAACTCATGGGGCTTAAGTTGTCGTGAAGCATATGAAACAACTCTTCCTTCCTGCATAAGCACTGCTCCAAGTCCTCGACGTGAAGTGTCGCAATACACCTCATAATCCTTAGTCTGATCTGGCAATATCAAAACTGGTGAGGTAACCAATCTTTTCTTCAACTCCTGAAAACTTGCCTCACAGTCCTCAGTCCATATGAATTTGTTATCCTTTTTCAACAATTCAGTCATAGGCTTAGCAATCCTTGAGAAATTCTCAATGAATCTTCGGTAGTATTCTGCGAGTCCAAGAAAACTCCGAATCTCTCCAACTGTCGTTGGTGCTTCCCAATTAGTTACGGTCTCAACCTTTGTGGGGTCAACTGCTATTCCTTCTCCGGATATAACATGTCCGAGAAATCCAACTTCCTTTAGCCAAAACTCACATTTGCTGAATTTGGCATATAACTGATGTTCCCTTAATTTCTCCAAAACCAAACGCAAATGTTCCTTATGCTCCTCTTCATTCTTTGAATAAACTAGGATGTCATCAATGAACACTACGACGAACTTATCCAAAAACTCCATAAACACTTTGTTCATCAGGTTCATAAAATAGGCAGGTGCGTTAGTCAATCCAAATGACATAACGGTATACTCGTACAGTCCATATCTCGTGGTAAATGCAGTCTTGGGTATGTCTTGCTCCCGAATCTTCAACTGATGATACCCTGATCGCAAGTCGATCTTGGAAAACACTTTGGCTCCTTGCAAACGATCAAACAGATCATTTATCATTGGTAGTGGGTACTTGTTCTTGATTGTTACCGCATTCAATTCACGATAATCAACAACCATTCTCAAAGATCCATCCTTCTTCTCCACTAACAAAACGGGTGATCCCCAAGGTGAAGAGCTTGGGCGTATATAACCTTTATCCAATAGCTCCTTAATCTGCTTCTTGATTTCTGCCAAATCTTGTGCTGGCATCCTGTATGGTCGTTTCGATATCGGGCCTGTTCCTGGCAATAGTTCAATCAAAAACTCAATGTCTCTATCCGGTGGCATGCCTGGCAACTCTTCCGGAAATACATCAGGAAAATCCTTCTCCACTGGTACTTCTTCCTGCACCACTCCTGATAAGCAATTCACTTGTGTCCTGTTTGGCACATGCCGGGATACATACTTGATCCTTCTTCCTTCTGGTGTGGTAAGCAAAATTGTCTTACTGGCGCAATCGATGTTTCCTCCATACATCGACAGCCAATCCATACCAAGAATCACATCCAGACCTTGGGATTCCAGAATAATTAAATCCGTTGGGAATACATGCCTTCCTATACTCAATGGTACTTGAAAACATCCTTGTCTGGCCATGTATTCTGCTCCTGGCGAGCTTACTAGCATAGGTGTTTTAAGAATCCTAGTGGGCAGGCTATGCTTTTCCACAAATCCCCTTGATATGTATGAATGCGATGCACCAGTATCAAAAAGAACGAGTGCAGTAAATGACTTAACCAAAAACTTACCGATTACTGCATCGGGCCGATCTTCAATCTCCTCCACATTAACGTGGTTCACCTGTCCCCTATTGAAAGGGTTCGGCTTCTTCCCAGAGCTTCCATTGCCATTTCCATTCTGGCCTTCAGGACATTCATTGGCATAATGTCCGGTCTTCGAACACTTGAAACAGGTGACTTGACTCAGGTCTCTCTTGGTTGGGGTTGATGGGGTTGTTCGGTTCTGGCCGTTGCTTCCTCCATTCCCATTACCATTCTTGTGGCCATTATGGTTGTGCGAGCTACCTCCTCCATGGGTGTGCTGAAACTTAAATCCCGGTTTAGGGGTAAAACGGGGCTTCTGCTGGGCTCCAGAGTTATACTTCCCCTGTCCATACTTCCTCTTACGGTTCTCAATCTGCTGTTGCTTCCCTTCAATCATGATGGCACGATCTACTAACTCCTGGTAGTTATTGAAACTTGCTACCATCAACGGCATGCTGAACTCATCATTCAGTCCTTCTAGAAACTTCTCCTGCTTAGCTACATCCGTAGCAACGTCATCTGGGGCATAACGGGCTAGCTTACTAAACTCCTCCACATACTGGCCAACAGTCCTTCCTCCTTGGCGTAAGTTGCGAAACTCACGCTTCTTTATGGCCATAGCTCCTGCTGAAACATGGGCAGTGCTGAAAGCTTGCTGAAATTGATCCCATGTGACAGTGTCTACCGGGTAAGTGGCTGTGAAATTCTCCCACCATGCGGCTGCGGGTCCTTCAAGCTGATGTGCTGCAAACTTCACTCTTTCTCCATCTGTGCATCCTGCAGTGGTCAACTCCCTTCCTATCTTGCGGAGCCAATCATCTGCTACAATCGGCTCGGTGCTACTGGAGTACACCGGCGGATTTAGTCTAAGGAAACGAGTCAAATGATCCGCAGGTGGTGGTGGTGGGTTGTTGTTGTTGTTCTGCTGATTCTGAACTAACATCTGCATCAATTGATTCTGCTGCTGGATCAACTGAGTGAGCTCTGGTGGAAATCCATTGTCACGTCTCGGAGGCATCTGATGGGTTTAGAAAAAGAAGAGAATTTTAGAATAGAATGAGGTCTAAGGGGAATCACTACCCAAATGCACATGAGCAAAAGCACACAAAATCACTCCATTCAATCAAACAAGGCTTACAACGATCTATCTATCGCAAGTGCGTGTACTATAATGTTTACATGGGGGAAATACTACTAATATGTGGGGGACTTCTAGAAATTTGAACCGGTGGAAGATTCCATGATGTCTGCTCCAGCTTCGTCTTCAAAATCGGGTTCACTTGGATCCGAATCGGTGTCGTCGAGGATGATGTAGTCGTCTGGACATGCGACGTACTTGTCTTCATTCTTGAGCTCCAATTTCTTCTTGAGTTCTTCAATCTCATACTTAAGATCGTTATTGTGCCTTACGACAGCTACGATCTCGTCCATGTAGTCCTTGCGTAGATTCTTCATCTCTCCTTCTAGCTCGATGATCCTTGCCTTCGCATTCTTCAACTCTACCATATCATTGCACATCTGGTTCTCATGGCGTCGAATGTGCTGGTTTAACTCCTGGATAAATGCTGCAATGGATCTATCCTTCTTGGGGCTGACTATGTCCCATTTGTCGTCTCGGCGTCCGCAAATCTGGTAGATGGTGTCCTTGAGGTCTTCTTGATAAACTTCTCCAATGCGTCCCATGGTGATGTGAGCTGCCATGCTCTTTCCCAGACTCCAAGTTGGTGCACTGAAAATACTATCTATGGGCTTCGTGATTGGCGCGAATGTTCTTTCCGGAACGTGAGCGTGAATCTTCCAGCGCTCCTCTTCAGGCAGAGTGGCGTTGAAAGTCCCGGTGAAACTTGGTAGTCCAATGTTCAGGTACTTGGTAACTTCCTTCAAGTGAAATCCAAATGGTGTGCCTTCATCCGGTTGGGTGTACTTGATCTTCGCGTCCTTCATCCTAAAGAGTAGAATAGATGAGGAGTTAGAAAATGAGAGGAGAGTAGTGATCTATGGCCTTAACTTAGTGGTCGTGTCCTACAGTCAGCGTGTGCTCTGATACCATCTCTGTAGCGACCTGACCCGAATGGATCACGTCTACTGTGCTACGGTGTCATCCCTGGATCAGTAATGCTGACACCACACAGTACATCGAGGTTTTATAGCAGAGTTGCAATCACACACTTATTACATCGATGGCTCAAAAAGAACTTATTACAATGAATATGGCTTAAGGCCATCTAATAACGATAACAGCGGAAAGCTTGGAAGATAAGTGAGTCCATCAACTCCATCGGCATCACTGAGTATAGAACCACGACCTAAACGCACCTCAATCGTCGTCTGAAAAGTCTGCAACATTAACGTTGCAGCCCGAAAACGGGTCAGCACATGGAATATGCTGGCAAGGTAACACATAGAGAGTAATGAAACAATAAGCCTATACTACATGCATTATGGCTGGTGGTAAGGCTCTATGGTTACAGTTTTGCGAAAAGCCAATTTTTCCCTACATCAAAGGAATAATTTTGTTTAACTATCATGGTGGTTGTTAAACATTGAGAATGGTTGACAGCATCCTCAATCCCAATTTAAAAGTACTCATTAAAAACCCAATAGCTTTTATTAGAGGTAACATGTTGAGATTCACAAAGATATTCAAGTACTAGATACTCAAAATGTCCATAACCGGGGACACGGCTAATCATGATTAGTTTGTTACTCTGCAGAGGTTTGCGCACTTTTCCCCACATGACTCGATCGCCTCCGTTTGTTTTCTCGCACTACATGGTGTTTGAGAAACGGATGACCGAGACATAGTCTTTCAGAAGCACTAGCACCTTACATGTGGGGTAGACCGGTACACCTACATCCCCTACATCTGCTAGTCCACCCCGTAAGAGTTCGCACAACTTAGTCAACTATGCTAGAGCCCATAGTAGCATGTGGCTGCACACGGAAGTTTCTAGCATGAAAGATCTTATGATCCCTTTGAGCCTGGGTGGCGGTCCAAAAAAAACAGGCAAGTCCTGATAGACATCAGGTGCCTCAATCCACCCAGATGTGTGTTTAGGTTGCCACCTTAGATAAGCCATTAATTAACAATCTCACATCTGTCATGGATATTCACTCACCCAATCCACGTCTACTAGCATAGCATAGCATAATAAGCAAACGTAGAAGTAACTCCCAAGGTTTCATAAGTAACAGGTAATAGGTACTACCTCAATTCTACTTCCCAACCCACAATTTAATTAGATCCTAACAATGTAAGTGTTTGAGGGTTTGATCTAATGCAATAAAACTGGGTAGTAGGAAAGATATGATCAAGTGTTACTTGCCTTGCTGATGATCCGCGAGTCCTAGGGTTTCGAAGTAACAAGCGGCGCAATCCGGGTAATCTATCGCAGACAAACAACAAGCATACAATAAGTACTCATCTAATGCACAGGGAAATCTCGAATAAAAGATCTAACCAGAGAGTTCAACTTAAGAACCCTGGTTGCAAAAGAATCGAATCAAATAAAGCATCGAAAGTCAAACGACGAAAGAAAACAACTCGGTTCTAGCAAGTTGAAACTAGGTCAAAATTTTACAGTAACAAAACTTAGTTTAAGTTGGTTAGTCGGAACGGCGGTTTCGAGGCGAAACTCCAGGCATTTGAATCACCTGATTCCGATAAACGAGCAAGAAGATAGACTAGAAAGAAGATCGGATCTGAAATCACGATCGGAAGAATCGCGGAATAAATCCGACGAGAAAAGAGAACGACGAACGGTTAAACGAACGGACGTTCATTAACCTAGAAGAATCCGGTGATCACGTTCGTTAGGACGAACGGTCCGGCGAATGGTAAAAAGGCAACTAAATCGGAGAAGAAAACGAATCCGATCTAGGGTTTCGGAGAAGAAATCCGAACGAAAAACTGATCTAGAAAACCGGAACGGTTTAGAGAAGAAAAGAATCGGAACGATTAGAAGAAAACGATCCGAGAAAAGAAAAGGTGACGCGGCGCGGGGCTAGTACCTCGAAGAGCGAGGGGCTCCGGCGGCGGCGTAAGGCGGCGGCGGCGTTGGGTGTGGGGTGGCGCGGTGGTGAGGCGGCGGCGGCGTTGGGTGGCGCGGTGGTGAGGCGGAGGAGAGGAGAGGTGTTGGTTTGATGGTTTAGAGGGGGGGGTGCTTGGGTATTTATATTGGGGAGGGGAGGGTTTTTGCTTGGGGTAGGGGGCAAGAAATAGATTAGGATTAGGAATAGATCTAGGATTAGATACGGAATAAACGAAGTAGGAAAAGAGTCCTACTAGGACAAGGAAAAAGGAGTGGCTCCCTGGCCCCCTTGGTGCGTGCGCGCGCGGTGGCCTTGGCCTTGGCCGGCCGGCGGCTAGCAGCTTGGGCCTTTGGCCCAAGGCGCTGCAGTTTTTTTTTTCTTTTTTTTTCTTTTTTTTTTAAAAACGGTCTCGCGCGCAGAGCGACAAAATAAAAAAAATCTAAACGAACTCCAAAATTAATACAGTAAACTTTCCCCGACTCCTAAAAATGAGTCGAACAAAAATGAACTTTACTCGGGGCCTAAATGCAAATTTTTTTTTAAAACACGCATTTTTCCCTAAGGCAAATAAAACTCCGGCAAAACCAAAATGGGTTTATTTATTAAATCTTCATTATTCCTAAATTTGGGAAAGTCATATTATTCCCTCTCTCAAAATTTTTATAGGAAAACTTTATGAAGATAATTAAATAAATCCAAATGATCCTATTTTCAAAATTTGAGAAATCCCAAATATGAAAATAATGAAACTTCCAACTCTCTCCGAGGGTCCTTGAGTTGCGTGAAATTTTCTAGGATCGGAAAATGCGAGAAAAACATGGTATGCATGATGACCTAATGTATAACATTCCAAATTGAAAATTTGGGATGTTACAGACTTGCGACATTACTTTTGGGATGACCCACATCTTTATAAAGAAGGAGTAGATGGTGTTATTAGACGTTGTGTACTTGAGCATGAACAGGAACAGATCCTACGCAAGTGTCACTCCGAAGCTTATGGAGGACACCACGCTGGAGATAGAACTGCACATAAGGTATTGCAATCCAGTTTTTATTGGCCTACTCTTTTCAAGGATGCCCGTAAGTTTGTTTTGTCTTGCGATGAATGTCAAAGAATTGGTAATATTAGTAGACGTCAAGAAATGCCTATGAATTATTCACTTGTTATTGAACCATTTGATGTTTGGGGCTTTGATTATATGGGACCTTTTCCTACCTCTAATGGTTACACTCATATTTTAGTTGTTGTTGATTACGTTACTAAGTGGGTAGAGGCTATTCCTACTAGTAGCTAGTGCTGATCATATCACTTCTATTAAAATGCTTAAGGAAGTTATTTTTCTGAGGTTTGGAGTCCCTAGATATTTAATGACTGATGGTGGTTCACACTTTATTCATGGTGCTTTCCGTAAGATGCTTGCTAAATATGATGTTAATCATAGAATTGCATCTCCATATCACCCGCAGTCTAGTGGTCACATAGAATTGAGCAATAGAGAGCTCAAATTAATTTTGCAAAAAACTGTCAATAGGTCTAGGAAGAATTGGTCCAAGAAACTTAATGATGCATTATGGTCCTATAGAGCTGCATACAAAAATCCTATGGGTATGTCTCCGTATAAAATGGTTTATGGAAAAGCATGTCACTTACCTCTCGAACTAGAACATAAGGCATATTGGGCTATTAAAGAGCTCAACTATGATTTCAAACTTGCCAGTGAGAAGAGGTTATTTGATATTAGCTCACTTGATGAATGGAGAACCCAAGCTTATGAAAATGCCAAGTTGTTTAAAGAAAAAGTTAAAAGGTGGCATGACAAAAGGATACAAAAGCGTGAGTTTAATGTAGGTGATTATGTATTGCTATACAACTCTTGTTTAAGATTTTTTGCAGGAAAACTTCTCTCCAAATGGGAAGGTCCTGACATTATTGAGGAGGTCTATCGTTCCGGTGCCATAAAAATCAACAACTTCGCAGGCACAAATCCGAAGGTGGTAAACGGTCAAAGGATCAAACACTATATCTTAGGTAATCCTATAAATGTTGAAACTAATATTATTGAAACCGTAACCCCGGAGGAGTACATAAGGGACACTTTCCCGATTGTTCCAAACCCCGAAAAGGAATAGGTATGTGGTACGGTAAGTAAACCGACTCCAAAACAATTTTTAAGGCAATATTTCTCCGTTTTGGAATATTTAGAAAAATAGAAAAATAAGTAGCAGTCCGGGGAGGACACGAGGCCTCCACGAGGGTGGAGGGCGCGCCCTACCCCCCTGGCGCACCCCCCTACCTCGTGAGCACCTCGTGTGCCCTCCAGACTCCATTTCCTTGCACGATACGCATTTTGGTCGGTAGAAATTCATTATATATACTCCTGAAGGTTTTGACTCTCGTATCATGCAAATATCCCCTGTTTATGTTTTGAGCTGTTGTTGCTGCAGATTAGAGCAAGATGTCTTCTCAAGAGTCAGTCGGGGAGAGCCGGGTATCTAACCCGGCACCGGAACCAAGGGCAAACAGCGACGCTGACCACTTTGGGCCAGCAACGGAGGAAGAGATGGAGGCTGATCTGATGAGAGTAGATGCCATGGAAGATCAAGAAGTCACCTCTCGCCTCCGAGCTGGGTTCACGATGGGGGAACTACAGAGCTCGACTATTCCAAACTCGGTTATCCCTTCTAATGTTAGATTTCTTTCTTATGAAAATATGAGAGGAGTGTCTCTGGTTCTCCTGCAGCTATGCAACACCCTTGGGTGCAAGGAGCTTTAGCTGTAACAGGAAAGCTTCATAAGGAAATAATGGACCTCAAGCAGCAAGCCAATAAGCTTGAGGAGGAGAACCGTATCTTGAGGGGAATCATTGCCAAGAATATTCCACCAACAACAAAGAAGGAGAAATAATCACATGGGTATGGGCAGTCCCCTTGGCAACTGCCAAGCTTGGGGGAGGTGCCCTGGTATCGTATCACCATCACAACTCCTATCTTTACCGTTTTTCTTAGTCCGATCCTCTTAGTAGTATCTTGATTTAGTAGAATAAAGTCATGGCATGATCTAGTTTTGAGTTCTGCTTTATGGTCCTTCTTTGTAATTGAGTCCGTAAGCTATATAATAAAGATTAGTGTTGAGTCAAGGGCTCGAGTATTTTGCCATGATCTTGGGTGATTAGAAGAAAAAGAATAAAAAAGAATCAAAGAGTTCATATTGATCTTATTGAAAGTAATGACTTCACATAGAAAGAGTATGATGATTAAAATTTGTTGGGAGTTGGCAAATATAGCTTTGGTC
This sequence comes from Triticum dicoccoides, assembly GCF_002162155.2. Lineage (NCBI taxonomy): Eukaryota > Viridiplantae > Streptophyta > Magnoliopsida > Poales > Poaceae > Triticum > Triticum dicoccoides. The sequence goes on from NC_041383.1 coordinate 236,892,950, forward strand.
ATCATTGCAATTAATAGGAAGTAATTAGGAATAGAGGTTTCACATATAGATATATTATCATTGACATCTTTTATGATTGGGAGCACTCATTAAAATATGACATGCTAAAGAGTTGATGTTGGACAAGGAAGACAACATAAGGAGTTATGTTTTCTTATATCTGAGATAAAGTATGTTGTCATGGTTCCTCTACCGTGTTGAGCTTGCCTTTCCCCCTCATGCTAGCTAAATTCTCAGCACTAAGTAGAAATACTACTTGTGCTTCCAAATACCCTTAAACCAGTTTTGCCATGAGAGTCCACCATATCTACCTATGGATTGAGTAAGATCCTTCAAGTAAGTTGTCATCGGTGCAAGCAATAAAAATTGCTCTCTAAATATGCATGATTTATTAGTGCAGACAAAATAAACTTTGTACGAACTTGTTGTGGACGCAATAAAAGCGACGGACTGCATAATAAAGGTTCACATACAAGGGGCAATATAAAGTGACGTTCTTTTGCATTAAGATTTTGTGCATCAACCCTAAACGCGCATGACAACCTCTGCTTCCCTCTGCGAAGGGCATATCTTTTATTATCATCCTCTACCTTATGCAAGAGTCACAGTGATTTTCACCTTTCAATTTTTATTTTATCCTTTGGCAAGCTCAGCATGTTGGAAAGAACATGATATATATATATATATCTAATTGGATTGGGGGAGCATGAATTATTATTGTTGACATTACCCTTGAGGTAAAAGGTTGTGGGGCAAAACTATAAGCCCCTATCTTTCTTTGTGTCCGATTAAAACTCCGTAACCACAAGTATCGCGTGAGTGTTAGCAATTGTGAAGGACTAAGTGATAGTTGAGTATGTGGACATGCTTCTAAGCTCTGACATAGACTCTTTACGATGTTATGATGAGTTCCAATTGTTTCAATGACTGAGGGTATAATTTGTTGGTGCTCAATAAGGTTTCTGATTCATACTTTGGCATTGTGAGAAGATCATCACTTGAACATGAGTAATCATATGATAAAATTTATATATGTTGCTGTTATGAAACAATCATGATGCCTTCATGTCCGTATTTTATTTTTATCGACGCCTCTACCTCTAACCATGAGGACATATTTATTGTTATCGGCTTTTCGCTTGAGGACAAGCGAGGTCTAAGCTTGGGGGAGTTGATACGTCCATTTTGCATCATGCTTTTATGTCAATATTTATTGCATTATGGGCTGTTATTTCACGTTATGTCATAATACTTATGGCTATTCTCTCTTATTTTACAAGGTTTACATGAAGAGCGAGAATGCCGGCAGCTGGAATTCTGGGCTGGAAAAGGAGCAAATATTGAAGGACTATTCTGCGCAACTCCAAAAGTCCTGAAACCCCACGGAATACCTTATAATAAATAAAGAAAAATCGTCGCCAAAGATGAAGGCCAAGGGGCCCACACCCTGCTCACGAGGGTGGGGGCACCCCCTGGGAACGCCCCCCTACCTCGTGGGCCCCCTGGTGGCTCTCCGATGTCCATCTTCTCCCATATGAAGTCTTTCGATAAGAAAAAAATAGAGGAGAACCTTTCGGGACGAGACTCCGCCGCCACGAGGCGGAACCTTGGCGGAACCAATCTAGGGCCCCGTCAGAGCTGTTCTGCCGGGGACACTTCCCTCCGGGAGGGGGAAATCATCATCATCGTCATCACCAATGCTCCTCTCATCGGGAGAGGGCAATCTCCATCAACATCTTCACCAGCACCATCTCATATCCAAACCCTAGTTTATCTCTTGTATCCAATTCTTGTCTCCAAGGCCGGGATTGGTGCTAGTAGGTTGCTAGTAGTGTTGATTACTCCTTGTAGTTGATGCTAGTTGGTTTATTTGGTGGAAGATCATATGTTCAGATCCTTTATGGACATTATTACCCCTCTGATTATGAACATGAATATGCTTTGTGAGTAGTTACGTTTGTTCCTGAGGACAATGGAGAAGTCTTGCTATTAGTAGTCATGTGAATTTGGTATTCGTTCGATATTTTGATAAGATGTATGTTGTCTAACCTCTAGTGGTGTATGTGAACATCGACTACACAACACTTCACCATTATTTGGGCCTAGAGGAAGGCATTGGGAAGTAATAAGTATATGATGGGTTGCTAGAGTGATAGAAGCTTAAACCCTAGTTTATGCGTTGCTTCGTAAGGGGCTGATTTGGATCCATATGTTTCATGCTATGGTTAGGTTTACCTTAATACTTTTGTTGTAGTTGCGGATGCTTGCAATAGAGGTTAATCATAAGTGGGATGCTTGTCCAAGTAAGGGCAGTACCCAAGCACCGGTCCACCAACATATCAAATTATCAAAGTACCGAACATGAATCATATGAGCGTGATGAAAACTAGCTTGACGATATTCCCATGTGTCCTCGGGAGCGCTTTTCGTATTATAAGAGTTTGTCCAGGCTTGTACTTTGCTACAAAAAGGATTGGGCCACCTTGCTGCACTTTATTTACTTTTGTTACTTGTTGCTCGTTACCATTTATCCTATCACAAAACTATCTGTTACCACTTATTTCAGTACTTGAAGAGAATACCTTGCTGAAAACCGCTTATCATTTCCTTCTGCTCCTCGTTGGGTTCGACACTCTTACTTATCAAAAGGACTATGATAAATCCCCTATACTTGTGGGTCATCACTTCCAGGTACATCAAGTTCCAAAATCATCCTCAACGAAAAATTAAACTTGTATCTGAGCCATACCTTTGATAATCTTCTGTCAACCTTGCACACAATTTATCTTCTTGCTGATTTAATCATTTTGTTGTGATGAGTGCACGCTAATGCAAACTTGATATTGACAGTCCATCCAGGATTTCTTTTGCATCCAGACAAGATATTCCCAATTTCACTGCAGTCAGCTGGTAATTCCATTATGTTTAACTGAGTTTTCAAATACATGCATTTCTTGCTAACTCTTCGGGTCCGGTGTCAGCTGACGAGCAACTTTAATAGGGGAAGAATTTCTAACACCGAAGGCCCAAAGAAAGGAACAACAGAAACGAATAAAACAAAAGCATACAAGCATTCTAATAATATAATTAATCAAGCAATCATCACATATTACTGCTAGTCACACAATAATATGCATGCACATCTAAGCACACAAATCTCGCGGAAACTCCGTTATTGCGGTCTAATATGTTGTGACGATGTGCACGAGGATGAATAAATGTGTGGAAGAATTGGTGTAAACAACGCTACACCAAGTGCTAGCTTAGCCAGGTGGCAACCTGGACTAGCTCGAAGGCGAGGACGTACTTGGTAATCATGCAGTGGGACTTGAAGGTCGCAACCACATTATTATCAAGCGGACGGAAAAAGATCCGTACTCGTCCAAGAAATAGGATTGCAGTGAAAAACTAAGGGTGCTGACATTGCCCTTTCTTGATACTGAGATCATTAAGGGTTGCCAACACGACAAAATAAAAGAACGATCTGGGATAGACGCATGTCCATCACTGAAATGATAGGCGGGACTGAAGGAAAGACATCGGTGCGATACCTGAGCACCATTTTTGCAAACAGTGTCGGGATCACTTGGCATCACTCTGCTGGGACAGAATTGACACCAAACACCGAAAGAAAAAGGAACTGGAGAAATGCAAAGGTTGAGCTGTAGTGGATCCGAACCGATGCCAGCTACACTCACCAGATAAATCGTTAGTACAAATACTAAGGCTATATGCATGCTATGCGACAAACAAATGCAGTAATCAAGTGCAACAAACAAACTAGGGTCTATGCTACCGCTTTCTAACGTTCGCGCGGTCTAGGGTGTCCTACAGCCAGTCCTGCTCTGATACCAAGCCTGTGGTACCCCGGCTCAGAGAAAACCGGAACGCCTCGTATTCCAGCCCAGAGATGGAGGAGAAGTCTTCTGGAATACGGCACTGCTTAGCATAGAACAAACCAGCCTTCTATTATTACACGAATATGATTACAAGGTCTCCGATATTACAATGAATAACATCGGTACGGCGACACTGCGCCATCCTCAGTTGCTCTATGCAAGCAGCAGAACAACTCGAAGCAGTGGAATAACTCTAGCAGCGGAACAACAACGCTGGTGGTGAACTCCACTCCACAAGGACTCTGGCTTGAACGCTTATCCTAGCTCGCAAACAAGGACTCCGCGGCAAGCAAGCAATCAAATCCGGAATGACCTGCAAGCTGGCATGACACGCTAGGTCAGTACATTGAATGTACTTGCAAGCTCACAATAATCCAGAAGCATTCAAGATAAACAACAGCATGGCAATTACCGGTTAAACAGGAATTTAACATGATATCCTCATAACAACATGACATGACCAACATAAACACGATATAGCTATCACAACATGAACATGTTAATCCAACTAACATCATGGCATCCACTAACATGGCAACCACATGGTATATCAATTTTACTTCTAACATGGCAATAGCAAAACATAGCATATCATCTCAATCATATCCATCAAAGCATGGCATGGCATAAATAAACTATCAATCATATCAAATGTAGACATGGCATGTTAACTGCATGCAACCATCTCATGATCTACCATGGTTCTTTCAATGCAAACATATTACTGATGCAATGCAACCAAACTTGTGCACCGAGTCCCTCGGACTCTCTTACCAACGGTGATCACCTCACTTCCTGATCACCAACAAAGACAAACTCGTGATCCTTACGGCGATCACAACCCGACCAACAAACTGGCCCGTGATCCTTACGGCGATCACCACCCGACCAAAAACTGGCCCGTGATCCTTACGACGATCACCACCCGACCAACACTTGGCCAACTTATCTCACAGTTATTAAGCACATTATTATTATTACTGTTGACTCATGGTGTGACCTTCTCTCGACTTGGGCCCTTATCCACGGGCGCGACTATCGATAGATTTATATACACTCTGCAGAGGTTAGTACACTGTACCCACACTACGGAACCCATGGCCTCGCACTCCCATTCGTGTGGACCAACGGCGTTCGAACAAAACCGATCTACTGTCATGACACTCTCCCGGTCACTCCGACTCACTCCTCACTAAGCTAAGTCATGGGTGGCCCTGTGCCTACCTCCAGACACAACGACCACCGTCGTGGCCCAAAACATAAACGATCCCACATGGGGATCCGCCGGCTATAACAACTACGGGCACACAAGGTTATGCTCAGCCTACCTGATCAGGGTAGCACGCGCCCATAACCTTCCCTCATTGGAGGCACCGGCGAGAGGCACAACAATAGACCCAGTTAGGACCGTGTAGCGACCCGACCTCAGATGGTCAAGTCTCTGTGCTTCCGTGTCATCCCTGAATCGGTAATGATGACACACACAGTACTCGAAGGATTTATAACAGAGTAGCAATCACATACACTTATTACATCGAATGTCTCAGAAGAGAACTTATTACAATAATATGGCTTAAGGCCATCTAATACGATAACAGCGGAAGGCTTGGAAGATAAAGTGAGTCCATCAACTCCAACGGCATAGCTGAGCTGCACGGCAACGACCTATCGAACCTTACTCCTCGTCTAAAAAGTCTGCAACATAATACGTTGCAGCCCGAGAACGGGTTAGCACATGGAATATGCTGGCAATGTAACACAATAGAGCAATAACAGAATAATGCTACTACTACATGCATATTTGGCTGGTGGAAAGCTCTATGGTTATAGTTTTTGCGAAAAGCCAATTTTTCCCTACAACAAAGGAATCAATTTTAATTTAACTATCATGGTGGTTGAAACATCATTGAGAAGGTATAACCCCAACTCAATCCCAATTAAGGTAATTAACATCCCAGCAATATTAGTTAAGAGTGATGAGATACATGTGAATACTCAAGTACTAGATACTCAGAATTGTCCATAACCGGGGACACGGCTAACCATGATTAGATTGTACACTCTGCAGAGGTTTGCGCACTTTTCCCACAAGACTCGACCGCCTCCGTTGATTTCTCGCACTACATGGTGTTTGAGAAACGAATGACTGAGACACAGTCTTTCGGAAACATTAACTCTCTACTCCGGGTAGGTCATACCAAACCTACAATACCCACTACCTGCTGATCCACCTCTTCAAGAGCTTCACGTAACTTACTCAACTATGCTAGAGCCCATAATAGCTTGTGGCTGCACACGGAAGTTTCTAGCATGAATAATCTCAGTTCCCTTTGAGCCTGGGTGGCGGTCCATAGGAAGATCACACGAGTACCCCGGGATTTCCAAAAATAAAACAGACAACACTTGGTTCCCCAGGTGCCTCAATCCACCCAGATGTGTATTAGAGTTGCCACCTTGAGTTAACCATTAATTAACAATCTCACATCTGTCATGGAAAACACTCAAACCCAATCCACGTCTACGAGCATAGCATAGCAATTAAGCAATACATAGAAGTAACTCCCAAGGGTTTGACAGTAACAGGGCAATAGGTTCCTACCTCATCATCTACTTCCCAACCCACAAATTAATGACATCTAAACCATGCAATGTTTGAGGGTTGAAACTAATGCATAAAAACTGGGTATGAAAAGAGTATGATCAAAGTGTTACTTGCCTTGCTGACGATCCGTGAATCCTAGAGAATCGTAGTAACACGCTTCGCACTCCGGGAATTCTATCGCAAGCAAACAATACATACATAAGCAACAAGCAAAGATGCACAAACGAAACTTCAACTGAAAGAGGTTGACCAGAAAGTTCAAATTAAGAACTCCGGTTCGCAAAAAGAACCAAACCAAACGGAGCAATGAAACTCAAACGGCGAAAGAAATAAGATCCGTTTACTAATCTGAACTAGGGTCAAATTTTACAGGGACAAAAACTTGTTTGAGTTGATTATTCGGAAAGAGGGTTTCGTGATGAAACTCCAGGCGCTTGAATCGCCTGATTCCGATAAACAAGCGAAAAGTTATACTAGTACGAACATCAAATCAGAAATCGCGATCAGGAAAATCGCGGAATAAATCTGATAAAAAGAAAAACGACGAACGGCTTAATGAACGAACGTTCGCTAGCAGGAACTAAAGGACGAACACGTTCGTTAAAACGAACGAACGAGCGAACGCTCGCTAAGTAAATAAACCGGAGAATAAAACCGATCTACATAAAAAAACGAACTAGGGTTTTCTAAAAAAATCGAAGGGTTTTTTAAAAAAAAACGAGCGGCGGGGCGGCTACCTCCGGCGAGGTC
>NC_041383.1:236900604-236908716 GCF_002162155.2 Triticum dicoccoides
GGGGGTGGCGGCGTATATAAAGGGGACGGGGCGGCGACTTGGAGGAGGGGGCAAGGCGCGGCGGCGGAGTCCGGGTCGGCGGCGGCGGGGTGCGCGCACACGTAGGTGGCGGCGGCGGCGGGCGGCTGGGCCCTAGGCCCAGTCGGGCGCGGGTCTCTCTTTTAAAAAAAAAATGTTCCGCCGAAACTTAGAAAAATCCTAGAAAAATAAATAAAAATCTAAAAATACCAAAACAAGTTTTCTCCGTCTAAATGAAATATTTAGAACAAGATGAACTTTTCTTGGCCCCTAAAATGCAATTTTTAAAACATGCAAATTTTTCTAGGGCAAATAAAATTACAAATAAAATCAAATAAAAACCAAATAATGATTTTAACATTTTTCCTCCCATACTTCAATTATTTTGGAGAAGTCATATTATCTCCCCTCATTTATTATTTGAAAATGAAATATTTTTCGGAGAGAAAATAATTAAAATCAAAATCCTCGTCTTCATTATTTGATAAAATTCAAATATGAAAATTGGAAAAATCCTCAACTCTCTCCGAGGGTCATTGAGCTGCTTAGGATTTCGAGGATTGCAACCGAAAATGCAATAAAATATGATATGCATAGATGACCTATGTATAACATGCCCAATTGGAAATTTGGGATGTTACAAACCTACCCCCCTTAAGATGAATCTCGCCCTCGAGATTCGGGTTGGCTAGGAAATAGGTGCGGATGGTCCTTGCGAATATCCTCTTCTCGCTCCCAGGTGGCTTCTTCCTCGGTATGGTGGCTCCACTAAACTTTGCAAAACTTGATAACCTTGCTGCGAGTGACTCGACTGTCAAAATCAAGAATCTTTATTGGCTTCTCCTCATAGGTCAGATTATTGTCTAACTGGATCGCTTCCAGGGGCACTGTATCATTTAACGGTATGTCGGCCATCTTAGCATGACACTTCTTCAGCTGTGATACGTGAAACACATCGTGAACTCCTGACAATCCTTCAGGTAACTCCAGCTTATAGGCTACTTCTCCCATCCGTTCCAAAACACGATACAGTCCTATAAATCTTGGGGCTAACTTTCCTTTAACTCCAAAACGTTTCACTCCCCTCAAGGGTGATACTCGTAGATAGGCTCTGTCTCCAATTTCATAGGTTACTTCCTTGCGTTTTGAATCTGCATAACTCTTCTGTCTGGACTGAGCAATCTTTAGTCTGTCTCTGATTAGTTTAACCTTCTCCTCTGATTCCTTGATCAAATCTGGTCCAAACAACTGACGGTCTCCTACCTCATCCCACATCAATGGTGTTCTACATCTGCGTCCATACAGGGCTTCGAATGGTGCCATCTTCAAACTGGCCTGGTAGCTGTTGTTATATGAGAACTCTGCGTACGGCAAATTGTCATCCCAACTAGATCCATAATCTAGCGCACAGGCTCTCAACATGTCTTCCAGAATCTGATTGACTCTCTCGGTCTGTCCATCCGTCTGTGGGTGGAAAGCGGTACTGAACTCCAATCTGGTACCCAAGGTCTGGTGTAGTTGATGCCAAAACTTTGAAGTAAACTGCGTTCCTCTATCTGATACGATGCTCCTCGGAACTCCATGCAAACATACGATCCTGGACATATATATCTTGGCCAACTTTGCACTTGTATAAGTTGTTTTCACTGGGATGAAGTGAGTTACTTTGGTCAAACGATCCACAACTACCCATATTGAATCATATCCTGCCTTGGTTCTGGGTAATCCGGTAATAAAGTCCATGCCAAGTTTGTCCCACTTCCATTCGGGTATTGGCATAGGCTGTAACAGTCCTGCTAGCTTCTGATGCTCTGCCTTCACTCTCTGACATACATCTCATACGGCTACATACTCGGCAATATCCTTCTTCATACCAGTCCACCAGAAACGTTCCTTCAAGTCCAAATACATCTTGGTGTTTTTGGGGTGAATCGAGTATGGTGAGTCATGGGCCTCCTGAAGTATTAACTCTCTGATCTCTGTATTGTTGGGCACATAAATTCGGTCCTCAAACCACAAGGTATCATGCTCATCCTCGCGAAAACCTTTGGCTTTACCTTCGCCCATCTTCTCCCTTATCTCAGCAATCTCTTTGTCCTCCTTCTGAGCTTCTCGAATCTTGTCCAACAATGTCGACTGAACCTCCATTGTTGCAAGAAAACCTCTTGGAACAATCTCCAATCGAAGTTACATGATCTCCTCAGCTAACTCCTTTGGCAATCCTTTATTTTCAAGGATATTAGCATAACTCTTCCGGCTCAAAGCGTCTGCTACGACGTTGGCCTTTCCTGGATGATAGTGTAGCTTCATATCGTAATCCTTTATAAGTTCCAGCCATCTCCTCTATCTGAGGTTCAACTCCTTCTGTGTGAAAATGTACTTCAAACTCTTATGATCCGTGTACATATCACAACGGTTTCCAATGAGATAATGTCTCCAGGTCTTCAATGCATGCACTACGGTTGCTAACTCCAAATCATGCGTGGCATAGTTCAACTCATGAGGCTTCAGTTGTCGTGAGGCATACGAAACAACTTTTCCATCCTGCATAAGCACGCATCCAAGTCCGAAGAGTGAGGCGTCACAATACACTTGAAACTCCTTATGTATATCTGGCAATGTTAGCACTGGGGCTGTAGTCAACCGTTTCTTCAACTCCTGAAAGCTTGTCTCGCAATCCTCTGTCCATTTGAACTCAGTATCCTTCTTTAGCAATTCAGTCATTGGCTTAGCAATCTTGGAAAAATTCTCAATGAATCTCCGATAATATCCTGCCAGTCCAAGGAAACTGCGGATCTCGCCAACTGAAGTGGGTGCCAACCATTCAGTGACTGACTGAACCTTACTGGGATCTACTGCCATACCTTCTCCTGATATAACATGCCCAAAAAATCCAACTTCCTTCAACCAAAACTCGCACTTGCTGAATTTGGCGTATAACTGGTGTTCCCTGAGTTTCTCGAGAACCAAACGCAAGTGTTCCGTGTGCTCCTCTTCGTTCTTCGAGTATACCATAATATCATCAATGAACACCACAACAAACTTGTCCAAATACTCCATGAATACCTTGTTCATCATACTCATGAAATAGGCAGGGGTGTTAGTCAGTCCAAATGACATGACCGTATACTCATATAATCCATACCGTGTGGTAAATGTTGTCTTTGGTATATCCTTCTCTTGGATCTTCAACTGATGATATCCCGATCGTAGATCAATCTTTGAAAACACCTTAGCTCCTTGCAACTGATCAAACAGATCATTAATCATCGGTAAGGGATACTTGTTCTTTATCGTTACTTCATTCAGAGCTCGGTAATCCACAACCATCCTCAGGGATTTATCCTTCTTCTCGACCAAAAGTACTGGTGCTCCCCAACGTGACGAACTCCTATGAATGTAACCTTTCTCCAATAACTCCTTGATCTGCTTCTTAATTTCCTCCAGATCATTTGCAGGCATCCAATAGGGTCTCTTGGATATTGGCCCTGTACCTGGCAATAGCTCTATCAAAAACTCGATGTCTTGATCCGGTGGCATGCCTGGTAACTCCTCTGGGAAAACATCCGGAAAATCCTTTACTACAGGCACTTCCTCCTGTACAACTCCCGTGAGGGCATTCACTTGGCTCCTCCTAGGCACATGCCTAGATACATACTTAATCCTTTTTCCCTCCGGGGTGGTAAGATAAATTGACTTGCTAGCACAGTCAATACTTCCTCCATACTTCGACATCCAGTCCATACCTAATATCACATCCAATCCTTGTGAATCCAAGATGATTAGGTCAGACGGAAAAACATGCGTGCCAATGATTAGGGGTATCTGGGTGCACCATCTGCTAGCCATGTACTCTGCTCCAGGCGAGCTCACTAAAAGAGGGGTCTTAAGGGTTTGGGTTGGTATCTTAAACTTTTCCACAAATCCCCTTGATATGTATGAATGCGATGCACCAGTATCGAAAAGAACAAGAGCGGTAAATGACTGAACCAAAAACTTACCTATTACCGCGTCCGACTGCTCTTCGACTTCCTCCATGTTAACGTGGTTCACTTGTCCTTTGTTGAATGGATTGGGCTTCTTCCCAGCGCTCCCATTTCTGTTTCCATTCTTTCCTTCAGGGCAGTGATTGGCATAGTGCCCGGTCTTCCCGCACTTAAAGCAAATAACTTGACTTAAGTCCCTCTTGGCGGGTGTAGATGGGTTAGAGCGATTCTGATTATTGTTGACTCCATTCCATTCCGTTCTTCACACCATTTTGATTATGCGATCCTCCTCCAGTATGGTTATGACCTCCATGGTTATGAACAAGTCCTCCCGAGTTCGGGGTTAAGCAAGGCTTCTGGTGAGCTCCTGAGTTGTACTTCCCTTATCCATACTTCCTCTTAGGGCTCTCAATTTGTTGCTGCTTTCCTTCAATCATTAGGGCCTTATCTACCAACTCCTGGTAGTTGTTGAAAGTTGCCACCATCAACTGCATACTCATCTCATCATTCAGCCCTTCCATAAACTTCTCCTGCTTCGCGGCATCTGTGGCCACATCATCAGGGGCATAGCGTGATAACTAGCTAAACTCATCCACGTACTGGGCCACAGTACGGTTCCCCTGGCGTAAGTTGCGAAACTCACGCTTCTTCATCTGCATGGCTCTAGTTGAGACATGGGTCGTGCGAAAAGCTTGTTGGAACTGGTCCCAAGTGACATTTGCTATAGGAAAAGTGGCCTTGTAATTCTCCCACCATGCGGCTGCTGGTCCATCCAATTGATGTGCGGCAAAGCGCACCTTCTCAGCATCCGTGCATCCTGGGGTGGTTAACTCCCTTCCAGTACGATGTAGCCAGTCATCAGCAACTATTGGCTCGGTGCTACTGGAAAACACCGGCGGTTGTAGCCTCAGGAAACGGGTTAAATTGTCCACTGGCGGCGGGTTGTTATTGGCATTGTTGTTGTTGGCATTGTTGTTGTTGGCATTGCCCTGGTTCTGAACTAGCAATTGCATCAAGGCATTCTGCTGCTGGATCAACTGGGTGAGTTCCGGTGGAAAAATAAAACCGGGGTCACGTCTCGGAGGCATCTAAGGGTTTTTAGATGGAAGAGATTAGAATAGAAAAAGATCTAATGAGAAAGCACTACCCATATGCATATGAGGCAAACACAATCGTTTCACTCAATCAATCAAGCAAGGGCATACAGATGGTCTAGGACTATCGCAAAGGTGCTCAACTACTACTAGTTACATGGGAAAATACTACTATTATATGGTGGTCATCTAGAAATTTTAATCGGTGGAAGACTCCATGATGTCTGCTCCAGCTTCGTCTTCGTAGTCATCATCACTTGGATCAAAATCAGTGTCGTCGATGATGATGTAGTTGTCCGGACAAGTGGGATCTTCTTCCTCTTCTTCCGGTACTGATCCTCCCATGAAGACTCCGATCTTCTTGACTAAGTCGTCATTCTTCTCCAGTAGGGTCTTGATTTCTTCCTCATATCCATCACGTGTAAACTTGAGTTCTTCCTCCAGCTCGATGATCCTAGTTTTCTCCTTCTTCATCTCCATCATGTCTGCACACATCTGGTTCTCCTGACGTCGAATGTGCTGGTTTAGCTCCTGGATGTAAGCTGCAATGGATCTATCCTTCTTGGTGCTGATTACTTCCCATTGCTCGTCTCGGCGCCCACATATTTGATATGTGGTGTCCTTAAGCTCCCTGTTGTAGACTTCTCCAATGCGTCCCATGGTAATGTGAGCTGCCATACTCTTGCCAAGGCTCCAGGTGGGTGCTTCGAAAGAAAACTCTATGGGCCTGGAAGTTGGCGAGAACGTCCTTCCTGGAACTTGTACTTGAATCATCCAGTGCTCCTCAACTGGTAAGGTGGCGTTGTACGTCCCGGTGAAGCTTGGTATTCCAATATTCAAGTACCTAGTGACTTCCTTCAAGTGGCGTCCAAAAGGTGTGTCTTCATCCGGTTGTGCAAACTTATTCTTCATCTTCGTCATCCTAAAGAGTGGAAAAATGGAGAGGAGTCAGAAATGAGTAGAGAAGAGTGACCTATGGTTTATCTTAGTGGTCGTGTCCTACACTCAACGTGCGCTCTGATACCATCTTGTAGCGACCCGACCTCAGATGGTCAAGTCTCTGTGCTTCCGTGTCATCCCTGGATCGGTAATGCTGACACACACTGTACTCGAAGGATTTATAATAGAGTAGCAATCACACACACTTATTACATCGAATGTCTCAAAAGAGAACTTATTACAATAATATGGCTTAAGGCCATCTAATACGATAACAGCGGAAGGCTTGGAAGATAAAGTGAGTCCATCAACTCCAACGGCATAGCTGAGCTGCACGGCAACGACCTATTGAACCTTACTCCTCGTTTGAAAATTCTACAACATAATACGTTGCAGCCCGAGAACGGGTCAGCACATGGAATATGCTGGCAATGTAACACAATAGAGCAATAACAGAATAATGCTACTACTACATGCATATTTGGCTGGTGGAAAGCTCTATGGTTATAGTTTTTGCGAAAAGCCAATTTTTTCCTACAACAAAGGAATAAATTTTAATTTAACTATCATGGTGGTTGAAACATCATTGAGAAGGTATAACCCCAACTCAATCCCAATTAAGGTAATTAACATCTCAGCAATATTAGTTAAGAGTGATGAGATACATGTGAATACTCAAGTACTAGATACTCAGAATTGTCCATAACCGGGGACACAGCTAACCATGATTAGATTGTACACTCTGCAGAGGTTTGTGCACTTTTCCCCACAAGACTCAATCGCCTCCGTTGATTTCTCGCACTACATGGTGTTTGAGAAATGAATGACCGAGACACGGTCTTTCGGAAACATTAACTCTCTACTCCGGGTAGATCATACCAAACGTACAATACCCACTACCTGCCGATCCACCTCTTCAAGAGCTTCACGTAACTTACTCAACTATGCTAGAGCCCATAATAGCTTGTGGCTGCACATGGAAGTTTCTAGCATGAATAATCTCAGTTCCCTTTGAGCCTGGGTGGCGGTCCATAGGAAGATCACACGGGTACCCCGGGATTTCCAAAAATAAAACAACAACACTTGGTTCCCCAGGTGCCTCAATCCACCCAGATGTGTATTAGAGTTGCCACCTTAATTTAACCATTAATTAACAATCTCACATCTGTCATGGAAAACACTCAAACCCAATCCACATCTACGAGCATAGCATAGCAATTAAGCAATACGTAGAAGTAACTCCCAAGGGTTTGACAGTAACAGGGCAATAGGTTCCTACCTCATCATCTACTTCCCAACCCACAAATTAATGACATCTAAACCATGCAATGTTTGAGGGTTGAAACTAATGCATAAAACTGGGTATGAAAAGAGTATGATCAAAATGTTACTTGCCTTGCCGACGATCCGTGAATCCTAGAGAATCGTAGTAACACGCTTCGCTCTCCGGGAATTCTATCGCAAGCAAACAATACATACATAAGCAACAAGCAAAGATGCACAAACGAAACTTCAACTGAAAGAGGTTGACCAGAAAGTTCAAATTAAGAACTCCGGTTCGCAAAAAGAATCAAACCAAACGGAGCAATGAAACTCAAACGGCGAAAGAAATAAGATCCGTTTACTAATCTGAACTAGGGTCAAATTTTACACGGACAAACACTTGTTTGAGTTGATTATTCGAAAAGAGGGTTTCGTGATGAAACTCCAGGCGCTTGAATCGCCTGATTCCGATAAACGAGCGAAAAGTTATACTAGTACGAACATCGGATCAGAAATTGCGATCAGGAAAATCGCGGAATAAATCCGATAAAAAGAAAAATGACGAACGGCTTAACGAACGAACATTCGCTAGCAGAAACTAAATGATGAACACGTTCGTTAAAATGAACGAATGAGCGAACGCTCGCTAAGTAAATAAACCGGAGAATAAAACCGATCTATATAAAAAATGAACTAGGGTTTTCTAAAAAAACCGAAGGGTTTTTTAAAAAAAACGGGCGGCGGGGCGGCTACCTCCGGCGAGGTCGTTCGGCGAGGCGGGGCGACTCCGGCAGGCGGTGAGGGGCGGCGGG
>NC_041383.1:236909309-236981980 GCF_002162155.2 Triticum dicoccoides
TAGGGCGGCGGCGGCGGCTCGGGGCTCGGCTCCGAGCTCCGGGAGGCGGCGGTGGTGGTGATGGCTAGAGGGGGGTGGCGGCGTATATAAAGGGGGCGGGGCGGCGACTTGGAGGAGGGGGCAAGGCACGGCGGCGGAGTCCGGCTCGGACTCCGGAGTTCGGGTCGGCGGCGGCGGGGCGCACGCACGCAGGAGGCAGCGGCGGCGGGCGGCTGGGCCCTAGGCCCAGTCGGGGGCGGGTCTCTTTTTTTTAAACGTTCCGCCGAAACTTAGAAAAATCCTAGAAAATAAATAAAAATCTAAAAATACCAAAACAAGTTTTCTCCGTCTAAATGAAATATTTAGAACAAGATGAACTTTTCTTGGCCCCTAAAATGCAATTTTTAAAACATGCAAATTTTTCTAGGGCAAATAAAATTCCAAATAAAATCAAATAAAAACCAAATAATGATTTTAACATTTTTCCTTCGATATTTCAATTATTTTGGAGAAGTCATATTATCTCCCCTCATTTATTATTTTAAAATGAAATATTTTCCGGAGAGAAAAAATTAAAATCAAAATCCTCGTCTTCATTATTTGATAAAATTCAAATATGAAAATTGGAAAAAATCCTCAACTCTCTCCGAGGGTCATTAAGCTGCTTAGGATTTCGAGGATTGCAACCGAAAATGCAATAAAATATGATATGCATAGATGACCTATGTATAACATGCCAAATTGGAAATTTGGGATGTTACAGACCGTCCCATATCGGTAAGCATGGTTGCACTGGTCAGCATTGATTCAGCGGCATCATGACTCAGCCAACAGGTGTTCAAGTTCAATTTAATCGGGTTAAACTTGAATGCAAATATGCTGAGCCATGATAAAATAACATGATGCCAACAATAATACATAAACATGATATCAACATCATCATGAGAGTATCACTTAACTATCCATCATACCAACAATAACTCATATCCACTGAACATTGCATACTGACTGGCATGACCATCACCATCATCAACCTGTACTACTAACCAGCATAATCATATGAAAGGTAATACTAGCAGGTATAACATGATCATAGAGTATAAGACAACATAGCACAAAAGTGAACAAGCAAATCTGAACATCACTGAAACAACGATAACCATCTTTTCAACAAGCAAACATTTATTAAATATTCAAGTTGAAAACCATGGCTACTGCATGACTATCATGCAAGTGGGTATTGTGGCTTGCCTGGGGATGAAGAAGGCACCGGGGAGAAGTGCGGTGAAGCCGCGGAAAGATTTGCCGGAAACAATTCTCTCTCGCAGGGGGATGTTTACGTGCAAGGGCAAAAAGGTCATTTTCACAGTGTCAAACCATAGTGAAAATGAAACCAACAGAAAGAGCTCGATGATACGAACAAGTGAGCGTTGGATTCACCTCAAACGGAGTTACGGTTGAAAAGTTGTGAAGGGTGGAAGAGCAGGGACTAATCTGTGAAAAAAAATCATCACCAACGGGTCCCTGGGAGGAAAAACTGAAAGCGCATACCGAGAAATCCGTTTTCTGAAAGTGTAAACGTATTCTGGGCCGAAGTAGAACGAGAGTACGTTTTCTTGAAAGGAAAGTGTACCCGGTAGAAACCCGTCTCCACTTATCCACGTGGACCCGTGGCTGGAGCCACTTCCAGGCGGGGCCCAGGCGCAGGGGAGGGGGCACGGGAGCTCGTCTCCTTCCTCCCGCTCCTGTGCTCCCGTGCGGGGCAGTGCAGGAGGCAGGGGAGGGAAGCAGCGAGGGGGCCGGCCAGCTCCGGCCGTCTCTGGCCGAGCCGAGGGCACCGGCGGGACCGCGGGGCAGCGCCGCACACGTTCAGAGGGGAAGGAGTTGCCGTGGAGGCCTGTGACGGCGGGGAGAGGCGGCGCCATGGGAGGACAGGAAGCTTCAGGCGGCAACGGTTCTTGGTGATGCGGGTACTCCGGCGAGGGGGCAAGGGGGTGGGGCATCTGAGTGGGACGAGGGGAGGTTGGTGGACGTGGAGTAGAGGCGAGGGGAGGCCTGTGGTGGCCGGACCCAAGCCGAGGCCGAGGCGGCCATGGACGGTGACGGCGAACAACGGCGAGATGCCGTGGCTCCGGTGGACTAGGAGGGACGAGGAGGGGCTTGGGAGATGAGGAGGAGGTCGGGGGTCCTTATATAGGCCGAGGGGAGGCTTCTGGAGCTCACGGGCGAGCTCCCGACCAAGCATTAATGGAGGGCAGAGGCGTGGCACGGCACGGGCATGGATCTAGCGACGCATTCATGGCGAACCACGACGAAGAAGCAACGCAGGGAGATGAAGAGGCTCACCGGGCAGCTATTAGACATATATGGAGGTCGAGACGACGAGGGAGACGACGGGCATAGTGGCCGGAACAAGCCAGAGCACGCCTGCGGCCATGACGCAAGCGTGATCACCACGCGCACTGTCGCAAGCGGCGCCCTTTGGAGTGGCCAAACATGTCCAGTGGATGTACCTTGGTGCTCTTAGTCCGACTAAAGAAATAAATCGGTCTAGGGGCAAAGATGAGATTTGCACTTAGCTCCAAAAGTAAATCAGTAAGTTGGTGTTTGTAACATGCTGTGGTTAAACCAGGTAGGTAAATCAGAAATTAGCTTGTCTGAGAGGTTTATCTATCGAAGGACATTCATCCTGGAGGTTTTCAGGGTAAAAGGATAAAGATTTACTGCAGTTGCTTCACAACTGCACACTTGGTCCAGAAATGAAGATCAGGATGGTGCACTCATATGGAGTGTCCACTTGAGCTCAAATTGGGCAATGCTTAGTAATATGGTCATATGATGATGCTGTAAAAATATAATGCTAAATGGACAAGCCAAAATAGCACTTGCTTCACAAACATCATTTATGACCAGAATCTTGGAATAATTATGGTGGTCAAATGGATCAATTAAAGGATTCCAAAATGAGTGGAGTGATGTTTTATGGGTATAAGAATTATCTGGTAATTTATCAGGATTTGTGAAGCAATATAGAATATACTTGCTTCACAACCTGAAAAATATTGCCAAAAACAAAGATTTGCTCCTGTGCTCACATAGATGATTTTATGGGACTGAAAATGGGTGAAGGGGTTTAACATGAGCACACTAAGGAGTGTGCAAAAGTTCAACTCATTTGGGTACTCCTAGCTAGTACTTCCTTCACAAAGCCTTGTGTCAGACAGAAACTTTGGAAATTTACTGAGGAAGATTTGCTAGGCAAATAAATTTGAACTTGTGCATGAGGAAATTATTTGTACATATAAACATGCCCAAAAAGGTTGGGAGTCAATATGAGAAATATAAATGACAGTTCCTTCACAAAGTGCCATTCAGGGCAGAATAGGAAATGAATTATTGGAGGATTATTTTTGAACATGGCAATGAAAAGTTTTGCCATATTTGATCAATATATGACCCAAAAAATTTATGAGAATTATTTAGGAATTATAGTAGTGAGGGAAATATAGGTTGCTTCACAGCCTAGGGCAATTGGAGTTATTCCTTTAATAGAAAAGGAATATTCCCAATAAAAAGAATATTGAGATTTGGGCTAGGATGGAAATGACAGGGTCTAGGGTTGGATTTGGGAATGACAAGCCACTCTGAAAGCAAAGAAGAGGTCATCTTCTTTGCTTTCCAGACCACAGAGCCACGGAAAAAGAAAACTCAGGCAAAAACCTCGGAAAAGCAAAAGAAAAAGAAAGGGTCAAAAATTAGGCTGTGACAGCGTCGTTGCATCGAGGTCGTCATGCCAACTATTGCTTCTGCAACTATCGCTAACGCATAGTGATAAAGTAAAGCATGGCGCTTGCATTTCATACAATAAAGAGACAACCCTAAGGCTCCTACCGGTTATCGATATTACAAAACATGATCATCACATACATCAACATATATCACATCATATCTTGACCATATATATCACATCACAACATGCCCTGCAAAAACAAGTTAGACGTCATGTACTTTGTTGTTGCAAGTGTTACGTGGTTGCTATGGGCTTCTAGCAAGAACCGTTCTTACCTACGCAAAAAACCACAACGGTGTTTCGTCAAGTTTGTTGTTTTAACCTTCTTCAAGGACTAGCGGTAGTCAAATTCGAAACAACTAAAGTAGGAGAAATAGACACCCGCCAGCCAACTTTATGCAAAACTAGTTGCATGTTAGTCGGTGGAACCGGTCTCATGTACATGGACATGTAAGGTTTGTCCGGGCTGCTTCAACCCACAATACCGCCGAATCAAAATAAGACATTGGTGGTAAGCAATATGACTATCACCGCCCACAACTCTTTGTGCTCTACTCGTGCATATCATCTATGCATAGACCTGGCTCATGATGCCACTGTTGGGAAACATTGCATGGAAAACAAAAAATTCTATGCACACGCAAGATCTATCCGTGGAGATGCATAGCTATGAGAGGGGGAGAGCATCTTCATACCCTTGAAGATCGCTAAGCAGAACCGTTTATCAACTTGGTTGATGTAGTCGTACACCTTCACGGTCCGCCCCGATCAAGTACCGAACGTACGACACGTCCGCATTCAGCACACGTTCAGCTTGATGACGTCCTTGCATTCTTGATCGAGCAAGACGGACGAAGTAGTAGATGAGTTTCGGCAGCATGATGGTGTGTTGACGGTGTTGGTAAAGAACAATCTCCACAGGGCTTCGCCAAGCACAACGGAAACTATGATGGAGGATAAACTATAGAGGACGGGATTGCCGGCACATGGCTTGGTGAATCTTGATGTGTCTTGGGTGCTAGCACTGCCCCTCTATTTATATGTTGAGCCTTGGGGTCGAAACTTGGAGTAAAAGTCTCCTCAAAGTCGGTTTTACCTGCAAGGAAGAGTCCTTCTCAGACTTCCAGGACCAGATGCCACAGTCCTTGGCGTCTGGCCCAGACGAGGCTCTTTGGCGTTTGGCCCCCTGGACTCTGCAAAACTCCTTTTGCATCGACCTAAAGCCTCATGGGCTTTACCCCTTGGTCGAACCATATAATCCTATATATCAATCTTTACCTCCGGACCATTCCGGAGCTCCTCGTCATGTCCATGTCTCATCCGGGACTCCGAACAACATTCGGTCACCAACATACATAACTCATATAGTACTATATCGTAAACAGACGTTAAACATGCGGACCCTATGGGTTCGAGAACTATGTAGACATGACGAGACACCTCTCTGGTCAATAAACAATAGCGGAACCTGGATGCCCATATTGGCTCCTACATATTCTATGAAGATCTTTATCGGTCAAATCTTATGACAACATACGTAATTCCCTTTGTCCATTGGAATGCTACTTGCCTGATATTTGATCATCGGTATCTTCATACCTAGTTCAATCTCGTTACTAGCAAGTCTCTTTACTCGTTCCTTAATACATCACCTTGTAAATAACTCCTTAATTGTTTGCTTGCAAGCTTATGATGTGTATTACCAAGAGGGCCCAGAGATACCTATTCAATACTCGGAGTGACAAATCCTAATCTCGATATATGCCAACCCAACAAACACCTTCGGAGATACCTGTAGAGCATCTTTATGATCACCCAGTTACGTTGTGACGTTTGATAGCACACAAGGCATTCCTCCGGTATCCGTGAGTTGCATAATCTCATAGTCGAAGGAATATGTATTTCACATGAAGAAAGCAATAGCAACAAAACTAAAAGATCATTATGCTAAGCTGACGAATGGGTCTTGTCCATCACATCATTCTCCTAATGATGTGATCCCCTTATCAAATGACAACTCATGTCCATGGTTAGGAAACCTTAACCATCTTTGATCAATGAGCTAGTCAAGTAGAGGCTCACTAGGGACACGGTGTTTGTTTATGTATTCACATATGTATTTAAGTTTCCGATCAATACAGTTCTAGCATGAATAATAAACCTTTATCATGATTTAGGAAATATAATAATAACCAATTTATTATTGCCTCTAGGGCATATTTCCATCACCTTCGTGGATTGAAGTCTCCATCAATGTGGACGTACAACAACAACACCTATCGGAGCCACGCCAAAAATTCTCCACGTCTTCTTTGCATTTGCACACTCTAATCCCATCTCTTTACATTCTTGCACTTGCATGCTTCACTCTTTCCGCTGCTCATACTCTTGTATGCTTGTGTACAATGTATTGTGTGCTCTTTAACATGTGCTAAATGTTGGGATCTACGATAGGGTGCGTCGACTTCAAATTAAAATTTCCTACACGCAGAACAACCAAGAACATGCTAGGGACATGGATCACAGATTGTTACCACTAGACACGTAGTGCCGTGCAGGGGAAGTAGAGTTGAGGCAGCGTGTTCCCGGAGTCGCCTCGCGTTCCCGGAGTTGCCTCGCGTTCCTGGAGTCGTCTCCTCCTTGCCGGTGACCCACATAGCCGATCGGATCCCACGAACAGGTTCGCCGGAGCGGCGCAAGTGCACCGCCTCTAACGATATCCGCGCATGCAGGAGCAACGTCGTGCGGCAGACTGCTAGGTCCGATCACACAACCGACAGCGAATGGAGGTGTCTAGTGAAGGAAATATGCCCTAGAGGCAATAATAAAGTTGTTATTTATATTTCCTTATATCATGATAAATGTTTATTATTCATGCTAGAATTGTATTAACCGGAAACTTAGTACATGTGTGAATACATAGACAAACAAAGTGTCACTAGTATGCCTCTACTTAACTAGCTCGTTGAATCAAAGATGGTTAAGTTTCCTAGCCATAGACATGAGTTGTCATTTGATTAATGGGATCACATCATTAGAGAATGATGTGATTGACTTGACCCATTCCGTTAGCTTAGCACTTGATCGTTTAGTTTGTTGCTATTGCTTTCTTCATGACTTATACATGTTCATATGACTATGAGATTATGCAACTCCCGAATACCGGAGGAACACTTCGTGTGCTACCAAACGTCACAACGTAACTGGGTGATTATAAAGGTGCTCTACAGGTGTCTCCGAAGGTACTTGTTGAGTTGGCATGGATCAAGATTGGATTTGTCACTCCGATTGTCGAAGAGGTATCTCTGGGCCCTCTCGATAATGCACATCACTATAAGCCTTGCAAGCAATGTGACTAATGAGTTAGTTGCAGGATGATGCATTATGGAACGAGTAAAGAGACTTGCGAGTAACGAGATTGAACTAGGTATTGAGATACCGGCGATCAAATCTCGGGCAAGTAACATACCGATGACAAAGGGAACAACATATGTTGTTATGCGGTTTGACCGATAAAGATCTTCGTAGAATATGTAGGAGCCAATATGAGCATCCAGGTTCCGCAATTGGTTATTGACTGGAGACATGTCTTGGTCATGTCTACATAGTTCTCGAACCCGTAGGGTCCGCATGCTTAACGTTCGGTGACGATCGGTATTATGAGTTTATGTGTTTTGATGTACCGAAGGTTTTTCAGAATCCCGGATGAGATCACGGACATGATGAGGAGTCTCGAAATGGTCGAGACATAAAGATTGATATATTGGATGACAATATTCGGACACCGGATGAGTTCTGGGGATCACCGGATATTTATTGAAGTACCGGGAGGTTATCGGAACCCTCGGGGAATCTAATGGGCCAACATGGGCCTTGTGGGAGAGAGAAGAGGGCCTAGGGCTGGCCGCCCGCCCTCCCCCTTAGGAGTCCGAATTGGACAAGGAGGGGGGCGGCGCCGCCTCTTTCCTCCCTCTCTCCCTCTCCTTCCTTCCCCCTTCTCCTACTCCTACTAGGAAAGGGGAGTCCTACTCCCGGTGGGAGTAGGACTCCCCTCTTGGCGCGCCCTCCTCCTTGGCCGGCCGCCTCCCCCCTAGTTCCTTTATATACGGGGGCAGGGGGGCACCCCAAGACACACAAGTTGATCATTGATCTTTAGCCGTGTGCGGTGCCCCCTCCACCATAATCCACCTCGGTCATATCGTAGCGGTGCTTAGGCGAAGCCCTGCGTCGGTAGCTTCATCAACACCGTCATCACGCTGTCATGCAGACGGAACTCTCCCTCGATGCTCTACTGGATCATGAGTTCATGGGACGTCACCGAGCTGAACGTGTGCAGATCGCGAAGGTGTCGTATGTTCGGTACTAGGATCGGTCGATCGTGACGACGTACGACTACATCAACCGTGTTTTCATAACACTTTCGCTTACGGTCTATGAGGGTATGTGGATGACACTCTCCCCTCTCATTGCTATGCATCACCATGATCTTGCATGTGCGTAGGATTTTTTTGAAATTACTACGTTCCCCAACAGCTAGTTGCAACACATGCAAAGCCCTAACAACGGCGCCGAAGCGATCAATCGAATAAGTGTGCCGCACCTCCACTATTTATAGGCATCCGTCGCGGGCTCAACTGGGCCTTGAATGGATCCTAAAGCCCAAAGTCTACTCGGTCACATTCGAAGTCTAGCTTGGATCATATCCGACCAGTGTCCTTGGAATCGACCTCGTAGGTTCCTTCCCTTAAGCGTGTGACCCCTTAGGTTCAAGTTGGCTTGGTCACAGTTTGGATCACCTCTGACCTGCACGGTTGGTAGCAGCCTCTAGCAAGGCATGCCAACCACCAAGAAAACTATGAAGCAGGTTAGGCGAACCTGTACAATGTGTCACACTTCTGTTCCCTTTGCCTCAAGATATATGTTGTCGGGCTCAAGGCGAGATTGTCATACTTGTGCTAGCCCGACCTCTTTCTCATTCCAGTGATTCCGACCATAAACCGGATTATCTCATAATCCTTGTCGCATGGCCATACTTATCCTTGTTGGATCACACGAGGGGCCCAGAGTATATCTCTCCCGATCAGAGGGGCAAATCCCATCTTGCTCAACCATGTCTCGCAGCATGGGGCTGGACAAACCCGAAACCTACCTTTGTAACTACCCAGTCACGGAGTAGCATTTGGTCGGCCCAAAGCAAGTTTGTCACCATCCCGAGTACATGCATCAGCTCAGGTCTTAGGACATAGAACATATGTTGTACTAGAGACTCACAGATGACATATTGTTGTGTCTCCTAGTTGGGTCTGTCCGACTCAGACCTTATCTCGACTTGGATTCGACTAGGTCGAGTCCGACCAGATCCTTCCGAGTCCATATTATTCGGTTAGCATCCAATGCTCCATGGCTAGTGAGACCAAGCCATCGACCGTGTCATATGCTAGTCTAGTCGGTTGCGCGTCCACACAACCCTTTTGACCAGGGACCTTTTAGGACAGTCATCATACAATGCATAGTCCCACAAACAAGTCACATACTTGCTGATATACATCATTGATAATGTCCAAGGACTATCTTTATTCATAAACACATAGGAAATATCATCATACATGATTGCCTCTAGGGCATATCTCCAACACTAAACTCAATCTTAACTCGAAGAAACTAAAAACTGCCACTTTTACTTGTGAAGGGTCTAATCACCCCCCTCCCTCTGGACTCCTCTTCTCCATCCTTTCAAGGTCTAAAATAGGTTCAGCTGGGGGCATGACACAACAAACCCCTACAAATAAAATGAGCCTACTAGCTAATCCGGCTTAGGCGGTGGTGGAAGGGACGGAGGCACAATGGATTCGGCGGTGGAGCAAAGTCCCGCAATGATCACGTCAATGTTGTCTCGATCACACCGCTTGATAAGCGGTCTACAAAGCTGTAAGAAACCACAAATTTTGTAGATAGAGTCATTCGCACGACGTGGAATCACATGCTCCATCATGAATTTACCATGCATATTCCATAAAGGCCATGTGAGGGTGCCCATCGCCACCAAAAGGGATGGACGCATGATACGTCCATTTTGTATCATGTTTTCTTACTGTTATTTATGTTGTTTTAATGAGTAATAATGCTTTTTCGAGTAATTCTAATGCCTTTTCTCTCATAATATGCGAGGTATACACGAAGGGGGAGAATTCTGGCAGTTGGAAATCTGGACCTGAAAAAGCTACGTCCGGCTACCTATTCTGCACAACTCCAAATGAGCTGAAACTTCACGAGGAATTTTTATGAAATATTTGAGGAATATTGGAGAAAATTAGTACCATAGGGGCCCCACCAGGTGGGCACAACCCACCTGGGCGCGCCAGGGAGCCCAGGCGCGCCCTAGTGGGTTGTGCTCACCCAGGCCCACCTCCGGTGCCCCTCTTCTAGTATATAAGTCATTTTGACCTAGAAAAATAAGGAGAGGACTTTCGGGACAAAGCTACGCCGTCTCGAGGTGGAACCTAGGCAGGAGCAATTTTGCCCTCCGGCGGAGCGATTCCGCCGGGGGAACTTCCCTCCCGGAGGGGGAAATCATCATCATCATCATCACCAACAACTCTCCCATCTTGGGGAGGGCTATCTTCATCAACATCTTCAACAATACCAACTCCTCTCAAACCCTAGTTCATCTCTTGTGTTCAATCTTTGTACCGGAACTATAGATTGGTGCTTGTGGGTGACTAGTAGTGTTGATTATATCTTGTAGTTGATTACTATATGGTTTATTTGGTGAAAGATTATATGTTCAGATCCATTATGCTATTTAATACCCCTCCGATCTTGAGCATGATTATCATTTGTGAGTAGTTACTTTTCTTCTTGAGGTCACGGGAGAAATCATGTTGCAAGTAATCATGTGAACTTGATATGTGTTCGATATTTTGATGATATGTATGTTGTACTTCCCTTAGTGGTGTCATGTGAACGTAGACTACATGACACTTCACCATATTTGGGCCTAAGGGAATGCATTATGGAGTAGTTATTAGATGATGGGTTGCGAGAGTGATAGAATCTTAAACCCTAGTTTATGCGTTATTCCGTAAGGGACCGATTGGATCCAAAAGTTTAATGCTATGGTTAGAATTTATTCTTAATTCTTTTCTTGTAGTTGCGGATGCTTGTGAGAGGGTTAATCATAAGTAGGAGGTTTGTTCAAGTAAGAACATCACTAAGCACCGGACCACCCGCATATCAAATTATCAAAGTAGCAAACACGAATTAAGCCAACATGATGAAAGTGACTACATGAAATTCCCGTGTACCCTCAAGAACACTTTGCTTATCATAAGAGACCATTTTGGCCTGTCCTTTGCCTCAAAAGGATTGGGCTACCTTGCTGCACTTTTGTTACTACTACCGTTACTTGATCGTTAAAAATTATCTTGCTATCAAACTACTCTGCTACTTACAATTTTAGCACTTGCAGACATTACCTTGCTGAAAACCACTTGTCATTTCCTTCTGCTCCTCGTTGGGTTCGACACTATTACTTATAAAAAGGCTATAATTGACCCCATATACTTGTGGGTCATCAAGGATATTTTCTGGCACCATTGCCACGGAGTGAAGCGCTCTTGGTAAGTGGAAATTGGTAAGGAAACATTATTACTACGTGCTGAAATTTATTGTCACCTGCTACTATGGAAAACAATCCTTTGAGAGGTTTGGTCGGGGTATCTTCACCTCGACCAGAACCACAATTAGTTGCCCCTCAACCTACTGCACCTACTGAAAATATTGAATATGAAATTCCTTCGTGTATGGTAGAATAACTGCTAGTTATTCCTTATGCAGGAGATGGAACCGAACATCCTGATATGCACTTGATATATGTGGATGAAATTTGTGGATTGTTTAAGCTTGAAGGTTTGCCCGGAGATGAAGCTAAGAAGAAGGTTTCCCTTTATCTTTGAAGGGAAAATCATTGAGATGGTATAGGCTATGCGATGATATTGGATCTTGGAATTGGAATCGGTTGAAATTGGAATCCGTCAAAAAAAATTATCCTATGCACCTAGTTCAGCCTGATCGGAATTATATATATAATTTTTGGCCTCGTGAAGGAGAAAGTATTGCTCTAGCTTGGGGGAGGCTTAAGTCAATGTTATATTCATGCCCCAATCATGAGCTCTCAAGATAAATTATTATTCAAAATTTTTATGCTCGGCTTTCTCGTAATGATCAATCCATGCTCGATACTTCTTGTGCTGGTTCTTTTATGAAGAAGACTATTTAATTCCGCTGGGATCTTTTAGAAAGAATTAAATGCAACTCTGAAGATTGGGAACTCGACGAAGGTAAAGAGTCAGGTATTGAACCTAAGTTTGATTGTGTTAAATCTTTTATGAATACCGATGCTTTTCAAAAGTTTAGCACTAAATATGGACTTGACTCTGAGATAGTAGCTTCCTTCTGTGAATATTTTGCTACTCATGTTGATCTCCCTAAGGAGAAGTGGTTTAAATATCACCGACCTATTAAAAAAGAAATTAAAGAACCGACAAAAGCTAAAGAAGAAACTACCATTTACATTGTTGATCCGGTTGTTCCCACTGCTTATATTGAAAACCCACCTTTCCCTGTTAGGATAAAGGAACATGCTAAAGGTTCAACTGTGGTTAACAAAAGTTATGTTAGAACACCCAAACCAGTTGAACAAATCAGAGTTGAACCTAGTGTTGCTATGATTAAAGATCTCTTGGTCGATAATATCGATGGGCATGTTATTTACTTCTGTGATGAAGCTTCTAGAATTGCCAAACCCGATAAAAAGGATAAACATAGACCAGTTGTTGGCATGCCTGTTGTCTCAGTCAATATAGGAGATCACTGTTATCATGGGTTATGTGACCTAGGTGCTAGTGTAAGTGCTATTCCTTTTTCCTTATATGAAGAAATTAAGAATGAAATAGCACCTGCTGAAATAGAAGACATAGATGTTACTATTAAACTTGCCAATAGAGATACTATATCACCAATTGGGATTCTTAGAGATGTTGAAGTCTTGTGTGGGGAAATAAAATACCGTACTGATTTTCTTGTTCTTGGCTCCCCACAAGATGACTTTTGTCCCATTATCTTTGGTAGACCTTTCTTGAACACCGTCAATGCTGAGATATATTGTAACAAACAAAGTGTTGGTGTTAGTTTTGGTGATGAATCTCATGAAATTAATTTTTCCAAGTTTAGTAGACAACCTCATAAGAAAGATTTGCCTAGTAAGGATGAAATTATTGGTCTTCCTTCTATTGTTGTACCTCCTACTAATCCTTTAGAACAATATTTGCTAGACCATGAAAATGATTAGCATATGCATGAAAGAAATGAAATAGATAGAATCTTTTTCGAACAACAACCTCTGCTCAAACACAATTTTCCTATTGAAACTCTAGGGGTCCCTCCTCCACCTAAAGGTGATCCTGTGTTTGAATTAAAACAATTGCCAGACACTTTGAAATATGCTTATCTTGATGAGAAAAAGATATATCCTGTTATTATTAGTGCTAACCTTTCAGAACATTAAGAAGAAAGATTATTGAAAGGTCTAAGGAAGCATCGAGCTACTATTGGATATACTCTTGATGATCTTAAGGGAATTAGTCCCACTCTATGTCAGCACAAAATTAATATGGAATCTGATGCTGAACCCGTTGTTGATCACCAACGTCGGTTAAATCCGAAGATGAAAGAAGTGGTAAGAACGAAAATATTGAAACCTCTGGAAGCAGGTACAATCTATCCTATAGCTGATAGTAGATGGGTAAGTCTTGTTCATTGTGTCCCTAAGAAGGGAGGTATTACTATTGTTCCTAATGATAAGAATGACCTCATTCCAAAAACAATTGTCGCAGGCTACAGGATGGTAATTGATTATAGAAAATTAAACAAAGCAACTAGAAAAGATCATTACCCTCTGCCTTTTATTGATCGAATGTTAGAAAGATTATCTAAGCACACACATTTTTGCTTCCTTGATGGATATTCTGGTTTTTCACAAATACCTGTTTCACAACCTGATCAAGAAAAGACCACTTTTACTTATCCTTTTGGAACTTATGCTTATAGACGTATGCATTTTAGTTTATGTAATGCACCTACTACCTTTCAAAGATGTATGACTGCTATATTCTCTGATTTTTGTGAAAAGATTGTTGAGGTTTTCATGGATGACTTTTCTATTTATGGGAAGTCCTTTGATGATTGTTTAAGCAATCTTGATCGAGTTTTGCAGAGATGTGAACAAACAAATCTTGTCTTGAATTGGGAGAAGTGCTACTTCATGGTTAACGAAGGTATTGTCTTGGGCCATAATTTTTTTGAAAAAGGCATTGAGGTGGACAAGGCCAAGGTTGATGCAATTGAGAAAATGCCATGTCCTGAAGATATCAAAGGTATTCGTAGTTTCCTTGGTCATGCTGGTTTCTATAGGAGGTATATCAAAGACTTTACTAAAATTTCTAGGCCCCTTACAAATCTTTTGCAAAAGGATATTCCTTTTTGTGTTTGATGATGATTGCTTGGAAGCCTTTGAAACACTAAAGAAAGCCTTAATTACTGCACCTATTGTTCAACCACCTGATTGGAACTTGCCTCTTGAGATTATGTGTGATGCTAGTGATTATGTTATTGGTGTTGTTCTAGGACAAAGAGTTGATAAGAAACTGAATGGTATCCATTATGCTAGTAAAACTCTAGACAGTGCTCAATGAAATTATGCTACTACTGAAAGAAAATTCTTAGCAGTGGTGTTTGCTTGTGATAAATTCAGATCTTACATTGTTGATTCTAAAGTGACTGTTCACACCAATCATGCTGCTATAAAATATCTTATGGAAAAGAAAGATGTTAAACCTAGACTCATTAGGTGGGTTCTTCTGCTACAAGAATTTGATCTGCATATCACTGATAGGAAAGGAGCAGAGAACCCCGTAGCTGATAACTTGTCTAGGCTTGAAAATATTCTTGATGACCCACAACCTATTAATGATAGATTCCCTGATGAACAGTTAGCTGCAATAAATGTTTCTAATAGGACACCTTGGTATGCTGACTATGCTAATTATATTGTTGCTAAATACATACCACCTAGCTTTACTTATCAGCAAAAGAAAAAAAATCTTCTATGATTTAAGACATTACTTTTGGGATGACCCACATCTTTAGAAAGAAGGCGTAGATGGTATTATTAAATGTTGTATACCTGAGCAGGAACAGGAACAAATCCTATGGAAATGTCACTCCGAGGCTTATGGAGGGCATCACGCGGGAGATAGAACCACTCATAAGGTATTGCAATCTGGTTTTTATTGGTCTACTCTCTTCAAGGTGAAGGAAATATGCCCTAGAGGCAATAATAAAGTTATTATTTATTTCCTCATATCATGATAAATGTTTATTATTCATGCTAGATACCGAAAACATGATACATGTGTGAATACATAGACAAACATAACGTCACTAGTATGCCTCTACTTGACTAGCTCATTAATCAAAGATGGTTATGTTTCCTAACCATAGACATGTGTTGTCATTTGATTAACGGGATCACATCGTTAGGAGAATGATGTGATTGACATGACCCATTCTGTTAGCCTAGCACTTGATCGTTTAGTATGTTGCTATTGCTTTCTTCATGACTTATACATGTTCCTGTAACTATGAGATTATGCAACTCCCGTTTACCGGAGGAACACTTTGTGTGCTACCAAACGTCACAACGTAACTGGGTGATTATAAAGGAGCTCTACAGTTGTCTCCAAAGGTACATGTTGGGTTGGCGTATTTCGAGATTAGGTTTTGTCACTCCGATTGTCGGAGAGGTATCTCTGGGCCCTCTCGGTAATGCACATCACTATAAGCCTTGCAAGCAATGTAGCTAATGAGTTAGTTACGGAATGATGCATAACATAACGAGTAAATAGACTTGCCGGTAACAAGATTGGATACCAACGATCGAATCTCGGGCAAGTAACATACCGATGACAAAGGGAACAACGTATGTTGTTATGCGGTTTGACCGATAAAGATCTTCATAGAATATGTAGGAGCCAATATGAGAATCTAGGTTCCGCTATTGGTTATTGACCAAGAATATTTCTAGGTCATGTCTACATAGTTCTCGAACCCGTAGGGTCCGCACGCTTAATGTTACGATGACAGTTTTATTATGAGTTTATAAGTTTTGATGCATCGAAGATTGTTCGGAGTCCCGGATGTGATCACGGACATGACGAGGAGTCTCAAAATGGTCGAGACATAAAGATTGATATATTGGAAGCCTATATTTGGATATCAGAATAGTTCCGGGTGAAATCGGGATTTTACCGGAGCACCGGGGGGTTACCGGAACCCTCCCGGGGGTTATTGGGCCTTCATGGGCCCTAAGGGAGGAGAGGAGAGGAGGCAAGAGGTGGGCTGCGCCCCCTCCCCTCCCTAGTCCGAATAGGACAAGGAGAGGGGGGCGGCGCCCCCCCTTTCCTTCCCCTCTTCCTCCTCCTTCCCCCTTCTCCTTCTCTAACTAGGAAAGAAGGGAGTCCTACTCCCGGTGGGAGTAGGATTCCCCCTTGGCGCGCCCTCCTTAGCCGGCCGCCCCTCCCCCTTGGCTCTTTTATATACGGGGGCAGGGGGCACCCTAGAACACACAAGTTGATCTTCGTGATCGTTCCTTAGCCGTGTGCGGTGCCCCCCTCCACCATATTCCACCTCGGTCATATCGTCGCGGAGTTTAGGCGAAGCCCTGCGTCGGTGGAACATCATCATCATCACTATGCCGTCGTGCTGACAGAACTCATCCCCGACACTTTGCTGGATCGAAGTCCGGGGATCGTCATCGAGCTGAACGTGTGCTGAACTTGGAGGTGCCGTATGTTCGGTACTTGGATCGGTCAGACCGTGAAGACGTACGACTACATCAACCGCGTTGTCATAACGCTTCCGCTTACGGTCTACGAGGGTACGTGGACAATACTCCCCTTACCGTGAAGTCTTGCATGTGCGTAGGACTTTTTTTGAAATTACTACGTTCCCCAACAGTGGCATCCGAGCCTGGTTTTATGCGTAGATGTCTTATGCACGAGTAGAACACAAGTGAGTTGTGGGCGATACAAGTCATACTGCTTACCAGCATGCCATACTTTGGTTCAGCGGTATTGTGAGATGAAGCGGCCCGGACCGACATTACGCGTACGCTTACACGAGACTGGTTTCACCATTACGAGCACTCGTGCTTAAAGGTGACTAGCGGGTGTCTGTCTCTCTCACTTTAGCTTAATCGAGTGTGGCTACGCCCGGTCCTTGCGAAGGTTAAAACAACACTAACTTGATGAACTATCGTTGTGGTTTTTATGCGTAGGTAAGAACGGTTCTTGCTAAGCCCGTAGCAGCCACGTAAAATTTGCAACAACAAAGTAGAGGACATCTAACTTGTTTTTGCAGGGCATGTTGTGATGTGATATGGTCAAGACGTGATGCTATATTTTATTGTATGAGATGATCATGTTTTGTAACCGAAGTTATCGGCAACTTCCAGGAGCCATATGGTTGTCGCTTTATTGTATGAAATGCAAATGCCCTATAATTGCTTTACTTTATCACTAAGCGGTAGCGATAGTCCTAGAAGCAATAGATGGCGTAACGACAACGATGCTATGATGGAGATCAAGGTGTCGGGCCGGTGACGATGGTGATCACAACGGTGCTTCGAAGATGGAGATCACAAGCACAAGATGATGATGGCCATATCATATCACTTATATTGATTGCATGTGATGTTTATCCTTTATGCATCTTATCTTGCTTTGATTGATGGTAGCATTTTAAGATGATCTCTCACTAAAATTATCAAGAAGTGTTCTCCCTAAGTATGCACCGTTGCGAAAGTTCTTCGTGCTGAGACACCACGTGATGATCGGGTGTGATAGGCTCTACGTTCAAATACAATGGGTGCAAAACAGTTGCACACGCGGAATACTCAGGTTAAACTTGACGAGCCTAGCATATAACAGATATGGCCTCGGAACACGGAGACCGAAAGGTCGAGCGTAAATCATATAGTAGATATGATCAACATATTTATGTTCACCGTTGAAACTACTCCATCTCACGTGACGATCGGACATGGTGTAGTTGATATGGATCACGTAATCACTTAGAGGATTAGAGGGATGTCTATCTAAGTGGGAGTTCTTTAGTAATATGATTAATTGAACTTAAATTTATCATGAACTTAGTACCTGATAGTATTTTGCTTGTCTATGTTTGTTGTAGATAGATGGCTCGTGCTATTGTTTCGTTGAATTTTAATGCGTTCCTTGAGAAAGCAAAGTTGAAAGATGATGGTAGCAATTACACGGACTGGGTCCGTAACCTGAGGATTATCCTCATTGCTGCACAGAAGAATTACGTCCTGGAAGCACTGCTGGGTGCCAGGCCTGCTGCTGATGCAACTGACGATGTTAAGAACGTCTGGCAGAGCAAAGCTGATGACTACTCGATAGTTCAGTGTGCCATGCTTTACAGCTTAGAACCGAGTCTTCAACGACGTTTTGAACGTCATGGAGCATATGAGATGTTCCAGGAGTTGAAGTTAATATTTCAAGCA
Source organism: Triticum dicoccoides (assembly GCF_002162155.2). Classification (NCBI taxonomy): domain Eukaryota; kingdom Viridiplantae; phylum Streptophyta; class Magnoliopsida; order Poales; family Poaceae; genus Triticum; species Triticum dicoccoides. Next base: position 236,927,720 of record NC_041383.1, read on the forward strand.
AATGCCCGCAGTGAGAGATATGAAGTCTCCAGTAAGTTCTATAGCTGCAAGATGGAGGAGAATAGTTCTGTCAGTGAACACATACTCAAAATGTCTGGGTATAATAATCACTTGATTCAACTAGGAGTTAATCTTCCTGATGATAGTGTCATTGACAGAATTCTTCAATCACTGCCACCAAGCTACAAGAGCTTCATGATGAACTATAATATGCAAGGGATGGACAAGACTATTCCCGAGCTCTTCGCAATGCTAAAAGCCGCGGAGGTAGAAATCAAGAAGGAGCATCAAGTGTTGATGGTCAACAAGACCACCAGTTTCAAGAAAAAGGGCAAAGGGAAGAAGAAGGGGAACTTCAAGAAGAACAGCAAACAAGTTGCTGCTCAAGAGAAGAAACCCAAGTCTGGACCTAAGCCTGAGACTGAGTGCTTCTACTGCAAGCAGACTGGACACTGGAAGCGGAACTGCCCCAAGTATCTGGCGGATAAGAAGGATGGCAAAGTGAACAAAGGTATATGTGATATACATGTTATTGATGTGTACCTTACTAATGCTCGCAGTAGTACCTGGGTATTTGATACTGGTTCTGTTGCTAATATTTGCAACTCGTAAGAGGGACTACGGATTAAGAGAATATTGGCTAAGGACGAGGTGACGATGCGCGTGGGAAATGGTTCCAAAGTCGATGTGATGCGGTCGGCACACTACCTCTACATCTACCATCGGGATTAGTTTTAGACCTAAATAATTGTTATTTGGTGCCAGCGTTGAGCATGAACATTATATCTGGATCTTGTTTGATGCGAGACGGTTATTCATTTAAGTCATAGAATAATGGTTGTTCTATTTATATGAGTAATATCTTTTATGGTCATGCACCCTTGAAGAGTGGTCTATTTTATTGAATCTCGGTAGTAGTGATACACATATTCATAGTGTTGAAGCCAAAAGATGCAGAGTTGATAATGATAGCGCAACTTATTTGTGGCACTGCCGTTTAGGTCATATCGGTATAAAGCGCATGAAGAAACTCCATACTGATAGACTTTTGGAATCACTTGATTATGAATCACTTGGTACTTGCGAACCGTGCCTCATGGGCAAGATGACTAAAACGCCGTTCTCCGGAACTATGGAGCGAGCAACTGATTTGTTGGAAATCATACATACTGATGTTTGTGGTCCAATGAATGTTGAGGCTCGCAGCGGGTATCGTTATTTTCTCACCTTTACAGATGATTTGAGCAGATATGGGTATATCTACTTAATGAAACACAAGTCTGAAACATTTGAAAAGTTCAAAGAATTTCAGAGTGAAGTGGAAAATCATCGTAACAAGAAAATAAAATTTCTACATCTGATCAAGGAGGAGAATATTTGAGTTATGAGTTTGGTTTACATTTGAAACAATGCGGAATAGTTTCACAACTCACGCCACCCGGAACACCACAACGAAATGGTGTGTCCGAACGTCGTAATCGTACTTCACTAGATATGGTGCGATCTATGATGTCTCTTACTGATTTACCGCTATCGTTTTAGGGTTATGCTTTAGAGACAGCCGCATTCACGTTAAATAGGGCATCATCAAAATCCGTTGAGATGACACCTCATGAACTGTGGTTTGGCAAGAAACCAAAGTTGTCGTTTCTTAAAGTTTGGGGCTGCGATGCTTATGTGAAGAAACTTCAACCAGATAAGCTCGAACCCAAATCGGAGAAATGTGTCTTCATAGGATACCCAAAAGAGACTGTTGGGTACACCTTCTATAACAGATCTGAGGGCAAGATTTTCGTTGCTAAATTCGGGTCCTTTCTAGAAAAGGAGTTTCTCTCGAAAGAAGTGAGTGGGAGGAAAGTAGAACTTGATGAGGTAACTGTACCTGCTCCCTTATTAGAAAGTAGTTCATCACAAGAATCGGTTCCTGTGACAACTACACCAATTAGTGAGGAAGCTAATGATATTGATCATGAAACTTCGGATCAAGTTTCTACTGAACCTCGTAGGTCTACCAGAGTAAGATCCGCACCAGAGTGGTATGGTAATTCTATTTTGGAGGTCATGTTACTTGACCATGACGAACCTACGAACTATGAGGAAGCGATGATGAGCCCAGATTCCGCAAAATGGCTAGAGGCCATGAAATCTGAGATGGGATCCATGTATGAGAACAAAGTATGGACTTTGGTTGACTTGCCCGATGATCGGCAAGCCATTGAGAATAAATGGATCTTTAAAAAGAAGACTGACGCTGATGGTAATGTAACTGTCTATAAAGCTCGACTTGTTGCAAAAGGTTTTCGACAAGTTCAAGGGGTTGACTACGATGAGACTTTCTCACCCGTAGCGATGCTTAAGTCTGTCTGAATCATGTTAGCAATTGCTGCACTTTATGATGATGAAATTTGGCAAATGGATGTCAAAACTGCATTCTTGAATGGATTTCTGGAAGAAGAGTTGTATATGATGCAACCAGAAGGTTTTGTTGATCCAAAAGGCGCTAACAAAGTGTGCAAGCTCCAGCGATCCATTTATGGACTGGTGCAAGCATCTCCGAGTTGGAATAAATGCTTTGATAGTGTGATCAAAGCATATGGTTTTATACAGACTTTTGGAGAAGCCTGTATTTACAAGAAAGTGAGTGTGAGCTCTGTAGCATATCTGATATTATATGTAGATGACATATTATTAATTGGAAATGATATAGAATTTCTGGCTAGCATAAAGGGATACTTGAATAAAAGTTTTTCTATGAAAGACCTCGGTGAAGCTGCTTACATATTGGGCATCAAGATTTATAGAGATAGATCAAGACGCTTAATTTGACTTTCACAAAGCACATACCTTGATAAAGTTTTGAAAAAGTTAAAAATGGATCAGGCAAAGAAAGGGTTCTTGCCTGTACTACAAGGTGTGAAGTCGAGTCAAACTCAATGCCCGACCACAGCAGAAGATAGAGAGAAAATGAAAGATGTTCCCTATGCTTCAGCCATAGGCTCTATCATGTATGCAATGCTGTGTACCAGACCTGACGTATGCTTAGCAATAAGTTTGGCTGGAAGGTACCAAAGTAATCCAGGAGTGGATCACTGGACAGCGGTCAATAACATCCTGAAATACCTGAAAAGGACTAAGGATATGTTTCTCGTATATGGAGGTGACAAAGAGCTAGTCGTAAATGGTTACGTCGATGCAAGCTTTGACACTGATCCGGACGATTCTAAATCGCAAACCGGATACGTGTTTTTATTAAACGGTGGAGCTGTAAGTTGGTGCAGTTCTAAACAAAACGTCGTGGCGGGATCTACATGTGAAGCGGAGTACATAGTTGCTTCAGAAGCAGCAAATGAAGGAGTCTGGATGAAGGAGTTCATTTCCGATCTAGGTGTCATACCTAGTGCATCGGGACCAATGAAGATCTTCTGTGACAATACTGGTGCAATTGCCTTGGCAAAGGAATCCAGATTTCACAAGAGGACCAAGCACATCAAGAGATGCTTCAATTCCATCCGGGACCAAGTCCAGGTGGGAGACATAGAGATTTGCAAGATACATACGGATCTGAATGTTGCAGACCCGTTGACTAAGCCTCTTCCACGAGCAAAACATGATCAGCACCAAGACTCCATGGGTGTTAAAATCATTACTGTGTAATCTAGATTATTGACTCTAGTGCAAGTGGGAGACTGAAGGAAATATGCCCTAGAGGCAATAATAAAGTTATTATTTATTTGCTCATATCATGATAAATGTTTATTATTCATGCTAGAATTGTATTAACCGGAAACATGATACATGTGTGAATACATAGACAAACATAACGTCACTAGTATGCCTCTACTTGACTAGCTCATTAATCAAAGATGGTTATGTTTCCTAACCATAGACATGTGTTGCCATTTGATTAACGGGATCACATCGTTAGGAGAATGATGTGATTAACATGACCCATTCCGTTAGCCTAGCACTTGATCGTTTAGTATGTTGCTATTGCTTTCTTCATGACTTATACATGTTCCTGTAACTATGAGATTATGCAACTCCCGTTTATCGAAGGAACACTTTGTGTGCTACCAAACGTCACAACGTAACTGGGTGATTATAAAGGAGCTCTACAGGTGTCTCCAAAGGTACATGTTGGGTTTGCGTATTTCAAGATTAGGTTTTGTCACTCCGATTGTCGGAGAGGTATCTCTGGGCCCTCTTGGTAATGCACATCACTATAAGCCTTGCAAGCAATGTAGCTAATGAGTTAGTTACGGAATGATGCATTAGGTAACGAGTAAAGAGACTTGCCAGTAACGATATTGAACTAGGTATTGGATACCGGCGATCGAATCTCGGGCAAGTAACATACTGATGACGAAGGGAACAATGTATGTTGTTATGCGGTTTGACCGATAAAGATCTTCGTAGAATATGTAGGAGCCAATATGAGCATCCAGGTTCCGCTATTGGTTATTGACCGAGAATAGTTCTAGGTCATGTCTACATAGTTCTCGAACCCGTAGGGTCCGCACGCTTAACGTTACGATGACAGTTTTATTATGAGTTTATAAGTTTTGATGCACCGAAGATTGTTCGGAGTCACGGATGTGATCACGGACATGACGAGGAGTCTCAAAATGGTCGAGACATAAAGATTGATATATGGGAAGCCTATATTGGTATATCGGAATGGTTCCGGGTGAAATCGGGATTTTACCGGAGCACCGGGGGGTTACCGGAACCCTCCCGGGGGTTATTGGGCCTTCATGGGCCCTAAGGGAGAAGAGGAGAGGAGTCAAGAGGTGGGCTGTGCCCCCTCCCCTCCCTAGTCCGAATAGGACAAGGAGAGGGGGCGGAGCCCCCCCTTTCCTTCCCCTCTTCCTCCTCATTCCCCCTTCTCCTTCTCCAACTAGGAAAGAAGGGAGTCCTACTCCCGGTGGGAGTAGGACTCCCCCTTGGCACGCCCTCCTTGGCCGGCCGCCCCTCCCCCTTGGCTCCTTTATATACGGGGGCAAGGGGGCACCCTAGAACACACAAGTTGATCTTCATGATCGTTCCTTAGCCGTGTGCGGTGCCCCCCTCCACCATATTCCACCTCGGTCATATCGTCGCGGAGTTTAGGTGAAGCCCTGCGTCGGTGGAACATCATCATCGTCACTACGCCGTCGTGCTGACGGAACTCATCCCCGACACTTTGCTGGATCGGAGTCCGGGGATCGTCATCGAGCTGAACGTGTGCTGAACTCAGAGGTGCCGTACGTTCGGTACTTGGATCGGTCGGATCGTGAAGACGTACGAATACATCAACCGCGTTGTCATAACGCTTCCGCTTACGGTCTATGAGGGTACGTGGACAATACTCTCCCCTCTCGTTGCTATGCATCACCATGATCTTGCATGTATGTAGGAATTTTTTTGAAATTACTATGTTCCCCAACACAAGGATGCCCATAAGTTTGTCTCATCTTGTGATGAATGTCAAAGAATAGGTAATATCGGCAAGGTCAAGAAATGCCTATGAATTATTCACTTGTTGTTGAACCATTTGATGTTTGGGGATTTGATTTCATGAGACCTTTTCCTTCCTCTAATGGGTATACACATATTTTGGTTTTTGTTGATTATGTTACTAAGTGGGTAGAAGCTATTCCAACTAGTAGTGCTGATCACAACACCTCTATTAAAATGCTTAAGGAAGTTATTTTCCCAAGGTTTGGAGTCCCTAGATATTTAATGACTGATGGTGGTTCACACTTTATTCATGGTGCTTTCCGTAAAATGCTTGCTAAGTATGATGTCAACCATAGAATTGCATCACCTTATCATCCTCAGTCTAGTGGTCAAGTGGAACTTAGCAATAGAGAAATAAAACTAATCTTACAAAAGACTGTCAATACGCTCGGGGAGAATTGGTCTAAGAAACTAGATGATGCACTTTGGGCCTATAGAACAGCATATAAAAATCCTATGGGTATGTCTCCTTATAAAATGGTTTATGGGAACGCTTGTCATTTGCCTCTTGAGTTAGAACATAAAGAATTTTGCGCAATTAAAGAACTCAATTATGATTTCAAACTTGCTGGTGAAAAGAGGCTATTTGATATTAGCTCATTAGATGAATGGAGAACCCGGGCTTATGCAAATGCAAAGTTATTCAAAGAAAAAGTTAAAAGACGACATGACAAAAGAATCCAAAAGCGTGAGTTCAAAGTTGGGGAATATGTTCTTTTGTACAACTCTCGTTTCAGATTCTTTGCATGAAAAGTCCTCTCCAAATGGGAAGGACCCTATGTTATAAGGAGGTCTAAAGATCCAGAGCTATCAAAATAAATAGCGCCGAAGGTACTAACCCGAAGGTTGTCAATGAGCAACAAATAAAACACTATATCTCAGATACGTCCATTAATGTTGAAAGCAATATTATCCAAACTTTGACACCGGAAGAACACATAAAGGAAACCTTTCGGAACACTCTAGAATCATGAGAAAAGGGGAGGTACGTGATACGGTAAGTAAACGGACTCCGGAAAATCCGTAAAATATTTTTTGTCAGTGTTGGAATATTTAAAAAATAGGAAAATAAGAAACTTCCAGGAAAGTGAACCTGGTGGGCACAATACACCAGGGCACGCCTGGCATGCCAGGCGCGCCCTGATGGGTTGTGCCCACCTCAGGTACTTCTCGAACTCAGTTTTTCTTCCGTTCTGCTTGTTCCCCAAGATAAAAAATCTTTATATACCCCTCGAACCTATTGACCTCCGTATCACTGAGAAATCTTCTGTTTTCTTTTCTCACTGTTTTTCTGTCAGATCTGCTGAGCCAGGCATCATGTCTTCTTCTTCCTCTAACCATATGGAAGAGGATGCTTGGTTGATGAAGATCGAGCTGAAGAGGGAAGATCCCTTTGGATCAACTAAGGAGGAGAAGAGCAAGGAGGCCACCGGAGATCAAGTGCCGATGGTCGAGCAAGCCTTGCTCGCCGATGAGGACGAGGAAGATATCCTTAAACCTTACTATGCCCATCTTACCCCCACTGAGATTGCACCCTTCAGGATCATTGAAATGGTTCTACAAAATAAGTATCTCACTCGTGAAAATATTCTGCCTCTGGAGCACATCGCTTCCCTCCGGAGCATCATCCGAAGATTGGAGAGTCTCTTGGTCCTTAAGGACCGGATCGCTTCTACTTCATCACCACCACCTCCTTCTTCACCACCAAAAGAAAACTGAGTATCGGGTATGGGCACTCCCCTTGGCTTTCGCTAAGCTTGGGGGAGGTGCCCCAGTATCGTATCATCTCCACTATCTTTTGCCTTTACTTTCTTAGTTTGATCCATGGTTATCTTTTGCTTTAGATGAATAAAAGTTTAGTTCAATCCTTTCTTTTCAAGAGTTTGCTTAGTGATCAATCTTTGTAATTGTGTGCGAGATATATAATAAAGTTTAGTTTGAGTTTTGCTTTCTTTACTTTCTTGTTTCAATAAAAAGAAAGGAAATAAATGAAAGAGATCATATGATAATCTTATGGTAAGTGATCACATTACACAAGGAAAAGTATAAGTAGAAAATTTTATTGTAGATTGAAAAACATAGTATTGGTCAATGATGCAACTCATGAAAGAATAAATAAGGGAAGAGAAGATTCACATGCAAATACACTATCCTGGAAATCTTTTGTGATTGTGAGCACTCATCAAAATATTATATGCCAAAATTGTTGACGTTGGACAAGGAAGACAACATAATGATTTATGTTTGTTCATATTCACATAGAAGTTATATTGTCATAGATCCTTCAACATGTGGTGCTTGCCCCTATCTTTGCTAGCCAAAAACTCCGCACTAAGTAGAGATACTACTTGTGCATCCAAAACCCTTAAACCCAAATCTTGTTCAAGAGTCCACCATACCTACCTATGGATTGAGTAGGATACTTCAAGTAAGTTGTCATCAGTGCAAAAAGGGCAATAAAAATTGCTTCTAAAAGTGTAAGATCATTTAGTGTAAGGGAAAATTGAGCGTTGTACAAACTTGTGATGGCGAAGAATAAAAGCGACAGACCGCATAATAAAGGTTGCCATCACAAGGAGCAATATAACGTGATGTTCTCTTGCACTAAGGGGTTGAACATACAAACAAAAAGCGCATGGCAACCTCTGCTTCCCTCTGCGAAGGGCCTATCTTTTATTTTCATGTATTTACTTTCATGCAAGAGTCAAAGTTCTTATTTCTATTCCTTTTTATTTTCTCCTTTGGCAAGCATCATGTGGTGAGGAAAGATCTAGGCACATATATCCAGTTGAATATGGGTAGCATGAGTTATTATTGTTGACATCACCCTTGAGGTGAATGTGTTGGGAGGCGAAACTATAAGCCCCTATCTTTCTATGTGTCCGGTTGAAATGTTTTGCTCATGTGTACGTGGTGAGTGTTAGCAATCATAGAAGACTAAATGGTTGAGTATGTGGACTTGCCAAAAGGCTCTGATATGTGACCCTTCATGAAAATATGATGAATTGTAGTTGCAAAGTTGACTAAGAACATAGTTTGTTGGTTCCAATAGAGTTTATGCTTTATACTTCAATGTTGTGATGAATTGTCACTTGTTCATGAGAAGTCTATGATAAAAGTTTTATGTTAAAGTTTGTTTCTGTTATAATAAGTTACATGATGCTGCTATGTCCATATTTTTGTTTTTATCGACACCTCTCTCTCTAAGCATGTGGACATGTTTTTTGATTTCGGTTTTCGCATGGGGGAGTTGATACGTCCATTTTGCATCATGTTTTCTTACTATTATTTATGTTGTTTTATTGAGTAATAATCCTTTTTGGAGTAATTCTAATGCCTTTTATCTCATAATATGCAAGGTATACACAAAGGGGGAGAATTCTGGCAGCTGGAAATCTGGACCTGAAAAAGCTACGTCAGGCTACCTATTCTGCACAACTCCAAATGAGCTGAAACTTCACGAGGAATTTTGATGGAATATTTTAGGAATCTTGGAGCAAATAAGTACCAGAGGGGGCCACTAGGTGGGCACAACCCATTTGGGCGCGCCAGAGAGCCCAGACACGCCCTGGTGGGTTGTGCTCACCCAGGCCCACCTCCGGTGCCCCTCTTCTAGTATATAAGTCATTTTGACCTAGAAAAAATAAGGAGAGGACTTTCGGGACGAAGCGCCGCCGTCTCGAGGCGGAACCTGGGCAGGAGCACTCTTGCCCTCCGGTGGAGCAATTCCGCCGGGGGGAACTTCCCTCCCATAGGGGGAAAGCATCATCATCATCATCACCAACAACTCTCACATCTTTGGGAGGGCTATCTTCATCAACATCTTCAACAACACCAACTCCTCTCAAACCCTAGTTCATCTCTTGTGTTCAATCTTTGTACCGGAACTATAGATTGGTGCATGTGGGTGACTAGTAGTGTTGATTACATCTTGTAGTTGATTACTATATGGTTTATTTGGTGGAAGATTATATGTTCAGATCCATTATGCTATTTAATACCCCTCTGATCTTGAGCATGATTATAATTTTTGAGTAGTTACTTTTCTTCTTGAGGTCACGGGAGAAATCATGTTGCAAGTAATCATGTGAACTTGATATGTGTTCGATATTTTGATGATATGTATGTTGTACTTCCCTTAGTGGTGTCATGTGAACGTCAACTACATGACACTTCACCATATTTGGGCCTAAGGGAATGCATTGTGGAGTAGTTATTAGATGATGGGTCGCGAGAGTGACAGAAGCTTAAACCCAAGTTTATGTGCTATTCTATAAGGGACCAATTGGATCCAAAAGTTTAATGCTATTATTACAATTTATTCTTAATACTTTTCTTGTAGTTGCGGATGCTTGCGAGAGGGTTAATTATAAGTAGGAGGTTTGTTCAAGTAAGAACAACACCTAAGCACCGGTCCACCCACATATCAAATTATCAAAGTAGCGAACATGAATTAAGCCAACATGATGAAAGTGACTAGATGAAATTTGCGTGTACCCTCAAGAACACTTTGCTTTTCATAAGAGACCGTTTTGGCCTGTCGTTTGCCTCAAAAGGATTGGGCTACCTTGTTACACTTTTGTTACTACTATCGTTACTTGATCGTTACAAATATCTTGCTATCAAACTACTCCGCTACTTACAATTTTAGCACTTGCAGACATTACCTTGCTGAAAACCACTTGTCATTTCCTTCTGCTCCTCATTGGGTTCTCTTATGGAAAAGGCTACAATTGACCCCATATACTTGTGGGTCATCAGCGATCCCTGTATGGAAAGCCAAGGATCTCCCGAAACATGTCCGGGAGGTTATCATGGCACCAAATCCCACCAACAATATCTCAGAGACAACTCCAAAAGAAGATTGATGCCGGATAGCGGAAGAATATATGGTTTGAGTCCTTTGACACTCCAAATAGAGGGCACAACCCGTCACTAGGGCCGTTCCTCTTCAGCACTTCCGTACCCAAGGGTAGGCGGCCACGCATCCATTGTTGGGTAAGTTGCATGGAAAACAAAAAAAAATCTATGGAGACGCAATGATCTATCCATGGAGATGCATAGCAACGAGAGGGGGAGTTTGTCTACGCACCCTTGTAGACCGTAAGTAGAAGCGTTTCACAACGCGGTTGATGTAGTCAAACTTTCTGCGCGATCCACCGATCGAGTACCAAACGTACGACACCTCCGAGTTCTGCGCACGTTCATCTCGGTGACGTCCCTCGCCTTCTTGATCCAGCAAGATGTCAAGGTAGTAGATGAGTTCCGTCAGCACAATGGTGTGGTGACAGAGATGGTGAAGTGATCCTCGCAGGGCTTCGCCTAAGCACTATGAAAATATGACCGAGGGTGTGAACGGTGAAGGGGGGCGCCATACACGGCTAGGCAATTGTCTAGGGTGTGCTAGGGGCGCCCCCCACATATATATAGTGTTGGGGATCATTGCAGAAATTAAAATTTTCTATGCATCACCAAGATCAATCTATGGAGGGACTAGCAACGAGAGAGAGGGGAGTGCATCTTCATACCCTTGAAGATCGCGAAACGGAAGCGTTGCAAGAACACAGATGAAGGAGTGTACTCGCAGCAATTCAGAACGCGATGGATTCCGATCTAAGCGCCGAACAACGGCACCTCTGCGTTCAACACACGTGAAGCACGGGGACGTCTCCTCCTTCTTGATCCAGCAAGGGGGAAGGAGAAGTTGGGGAAGAACTCCGGCAGCATGACGGCGTGGTGGTGGAGCTTGCACTTCTCCGGTAGGGCTTCGCCGAGGTCAACGGAGGAGGAGGGGGTGTTGGAGAGGGGGAGGGCTGTGATGACCCACAAGTGTAGGGGATCTATCGTAGTCCTTTCGATAAGTAAGAATGTCGAACCCAACGAGGAGCAGAAGGAAATGATAAGCGGTTTTCAATAAGGTTTTCTTTGCAAGCACTGAAATTGTAGGTAATAGATAGTTTTGTGATAAGATAAATTGTAACGAGTAACAAGCAAATAAAGTAAATAAAGTGCAGCAAGGTGGCCCAATCCTTTATGTAGCAAAGGATAAGCCTGGAAAATTTCTTATAATGAGAAAGGAGCTCCCGAGGACACATGGGAATTATCGTCAAGCTAGTTTTCATCACGTTCATATGATTCGTGTTCGGTACTTTGATAATTTGATATGTGGGTGGACCGGTGCTTGGGTACTATCCTTACTTGGACAAGCATCCCACTTATGATTAACCCAAGCGTCCGCAACTACAAAAGAAGTATTAAGGTAACCCTAACCATAGCATTAAACATATGGATCCAAATCAACCCCTAACGAAGCAACGCATAAACTAGGGTTTAAGCTTCTGTCACTCTAGCAACCCATCATCTACTTATTACTTCCCAATGCCTTCCTCTAGGCCCAAATAATGGTGAAGTGTCATGTAGTCGACGTTCACATAACACCACTAGAGGAAAAGACAACATACATCTCATCAAACTATCGAACGAATACCAAATTCACATGACTACTAATAGCAAGACTTCACCCATGTCCTCAGGAACAAATGTAACTACTCACAAAGCATATTCATGTTCATAATCAGAGGAGTAATAATATGCATTAAGGATCTGAACATATGATCTTCCACCAAGTAAACCAATTAGCATCAACTACAAGGAGTAATCAACACTACTAGCAACCCACAGGTACCAATTTGTGGTTTTGATACAAGATTGGATACAAGAGATGAACTAGGGTTTTGAGAGGAGATGATGCTGGTGAAGATGTTGATGGAGATTGACCCCCTCCCGATGAGAGGATCGTTGGTGATGACATTGGTGATGATTTCCCCCTCCCGGAGGGAAGTGTCCCCGGCAGAACAGTTCCGCCAGAGCCTTAGATTGGTTCCGCCAAGGTTCCGCCTCGTGGTGGCGGAGTTTCGTCCCGTAAGCTTGCCCACGATTTTTTCCAGGGTAAAAGCCCTCATATAGCAGAAGATGGACACCGGGGGGCCACTAGGGGGCTCGGGAGACAGGGGCGCGCCCAGTAGGGGTGGGCGCGGCCCCCCACCCTCCTAGCTAGGGTGTGGCCCCCCTGATGTATTTCTTACGCTCAATAATTCTTATTAATTCCAAAAATAGGTTTCATGGAGTTTCAGGATTTTTGGAGCAGTGAGAATAGGTTTTCAATGTTTGCTCCATTTCCAGCCAGAATTCCAGCTGCCGGCATTCCCCCTCTTCATGGTAAAACTTATAAAATAGTAGAGAATGGCCATAAGTATTGAGATATAATGTGTAATAGCAGCCCATAATGCAATAAATATGGATATAAAAGCATGATGCAGAATGGACGTATCAACTCCCCCAAGCTTAGACCTCGCTTGTGCTCAAGCGGAAGCCGAAATCGAAAAATATGTCCACATGTTTAGAGATAGAGGTGTCGATAAAAATAAAATACGGACATGAGGGCATCATGATCATTCTTATAACAGCAACATATATAGATTTTATCATATGATTTCTTATGCTCAAGTAACAATCAATTCACAATGTCAAGTATGGTTCAAAAACTTCATTGAGGACTAACAAACTATAATCTCAGTCATTGAAGCAATTGCAATTTATCATAACATCAGAAAGAGTCAACAATAGAGCTTTTCAGCAAGTCCACATACTCAACTATCTTGTAGTCTTCTATAATTGCTAACACTCACGCAATACTTGTGGTTATTTAGTTCCAGCCGGACACTAAGAAAGATAGGGGCTTATTGTGTTGTCTCCCGACATATTCACCTTTAGGTGATGTCAACAATAATAGCCCATGCTAACTTACATCCAACTGGATATATATATCATGATCTTTCAAACACGAGGAGCTTGCCAAAGGATAAAATGAAAAAGGGAAAGGTGAGGATCACCTTGACTCAAGCATAAAGTAAAAACATAAAGTAAAAGATAGGCCCTTTGTAGAGGGAAGCAGAGGTTGTCATGTGCATTTAGGGTTGGATGCACAAAATCTTAATGCAAAAGAATGTCACTTTATATTGCCCTTGCATGTGGACCTTTATTATGCAGTCCGTCGCTTTTATTACTTCCACAACAAGATCGTACAAAGCTTATTTTCTCTGCACTAATAAGTCATACATATTTAGATAGCAATTTTTATTGCCTGCAACATGATAACTTACTTGGAGGATCTTACTCAATCCATAGGTAGGTATGGTGGACTCTCATGGCAATACTGGGCTTAAGGATATTTGGAAGCACAAGTAGTATCTCTACTTAGTGCAAGGAATTTGGCTAGCATGAGGGGGGAAGGCAAACTCAACATGTTTGGAAGGTCAATGACAATATACTTTAACTGGGATGTGAGAAAACATAAACCATTATGTTGTCTTCCTTGTCCAACGTCAACTCTTTTAGCATGTCATACTTAATGAGTGCACCCAATCATAAAAGGTGTCCAAGATAATATATTTATATGTGAACCTCTATTTCCTTATCACTTTCTATTAATTGCAACGATGACCAAAACTACGTTTATCAACTCTCAACAACTTTTATGCCTCATACTTTCTATGTGTGAAGTCATCACTAACCATAAGATCAATATGAACTCTTTTATTCTTTCTACTTCCTCAAGATCATAGCAACATAGCAAAGCCCTTGACTCAACACTAATCTTTATTATAGATAGCTCACGGACTCGATTACAAAAAGAGATCACAAAGCAAAACTCAAAACTACTTGATATCACAACTTTAATCTACTAGATCAAGATACTACTAAAAGGATCAAACAAAATAAAACGGTAAAGATAGGAGTGTGATGGTGATACGATACCGGGGCACCTCCCCCAAGCTTGGCAGGTGCCAAGGGGAGTGCCCATACCCATGTGATTATGTCCTCGGAGGTGGTGAAGTAGGAGTTGTTGATGATGTAGGCTTGTCGTCCGTCTTTCAAGGCATAGGCTCTCCATCATAGAAGGATGATCGAGTCTCCAGGATCCTTAAATCAGCAGCCAAACTCATCCTCTTGAATCTATATTCATACTCACAGTTCTGGTTTTGCAGGTCATAGATCTGGGCTTGGAGGTGCTCGATTTTCTCTTGAAGCTTGAAGATGGTCTCCCCAGTGACTTTGGCATCTAGCTTGTGGTTGTTGGTGAACTCTGTGATCATCATCTGGTTGGCGTTGAGTCCACGCTCCACCATCCCTTGGCACATGAAAACTTGCTGCTCCACGGCTTCAAGCTTTGTCTCCACGCTTCCGGTACGCCTTGGTCCCTCCACATCGCAGATGTGCAGCACCCCCTCACGCATCTCAATGGTTTGAGGGTGTTGCAACACCTTCGCGAGATAGGGGTTGATAACCCTCTCGAAAAACTTGTCCTTGGGAGCGCTTGGAGACAACATGATGCTCTAGATCTGAAACAGAAACAGCTCGAAACGAAAACAGAGGATATTTGCGTGATACGGTGGTCAAAACCTTCGGGAGTATATATAATGAATTTTTACTGACCAAAATATGTAACGTGCAAGAAAACAGTCCGGGAGGCACACAAGGTGCCCATGAGACAGGGGGCATGCCCAGTAAGGGTGGGCGCGCCCTCCACTCTCATGGGGGCCTCGTGTCCCTTTCGGACTACTTCTTTCTTCCTAAAATTCTTAAATATTCCAAAACTAATAAAAACTGCCATTGGAGGTGTTTTGGAGTCGGTTTACTTACCGTACCACATACCTATTCCTTTTCGGAGTCTGGAATGTTCTAGAAAGTGTCCCTTATGTATTCCTCTAGGGTTACGGTTTTGATAATATTAGTTTCAACATTGATAGGATTACCTGAAATATAATGTTTAATTCTTTGACCGTTTACCACTCTCGAACTTGTGCCTTCGAAGTTGTTGATTTTTATGGCACCAGAACGATAAAACTCCTCGATAACGTAAGGACCTTCCCATTTAGAGAGAAGTTTTCCTGCAAAAAATCTTAAACGAGAGTTGAATAATAACACATAATCTCCTACGTTAAACTCACGCTTTTGTATCCTTTTATCATGCCAGCGTTTGACTTTTTCTTTGAATAGCTTGGCATTCTCATATGCTTGGGTTCCCCATTCATCGAGTGAGATAATGTCAAACAACCTCTTCTCACCGGCAAGTTTGAATTCATAGTTGAGCTCCTTAATAGCCCAATATGCTTTGTGTTCAAGTTCAAGAGGTAAATGACATGCTTTTCCATAAACCATCTTATAAGGAGACATACCCATAGGATTTTTGTATGCAGTTCTATAGGCCCATAATGCATCATCAAGTTTTTTGGACCAATTCTTTCTAGATCTATTCATAGTCTTTTGCAAAATTAATTTGAGCTCTCTATTGATCAACTCTACCTGACCACTAGACTGCGGATGATAAGGAGATGCGATTCTATGATTAACATGAAGGAAATATGCCCTAGAGGCAATAATAAAGTTATTATTTATTTCCTTATATCATGATAAATGTTTATTATTCATGCTATAATTGTATTAACTGGAAACATAATACATGTGTGAATACATAGACAAACATAACGTCACTAGTATGCCTCTACTTGACTAGCTCATTAATCAAAGATGGTTATGTTTCCTAGCCATGGACAAAAGAGTTGTCATTTGATTAACGGGATCACATCATTAGGAGAATGATGTGATTGACATGACCCCTTCCGTTAGCCTAGCACTTGATCGTTTAGTATATTTCTATTGCTTTCTTCATGACTTATACATGTTCCTGTAACTATGAGATTATGCAACTCCCGTTTATCAGAGGAACACTTTGGGTGCTACCAAACGTCACAACGTAACCCGGTCCTTGAGAAGGTTAAAACAGCACCAACTTGACAAACTATCGCTGTGGTTTTGATGCGTAGGTAAGAACGGTTCTTGCTCAGCCCGTAGCAGCCACGTAAAATTTGCAACAACAAAGTAGAGGATGTCTAACTTGTTTTTGCAGGGCATGTTGTGATGTGATATGGTCAAGACGTGATAAGATATAAGTTGTTGTATGAGATGATCATGTTTTGTTGAGGTTATCGGCAACTGGCAGAAGCCCTATGGATGTCTCATTGTTGCATAAGATGCAAGTGCCAAATAATTGTTTACTTTAGCGCTATACGATAGCAATAGTTGCAAGAGCAATAGTTGGTGAGACAACCATGTGATGACACATTGATATAGATCAAGATGATGAAGATCATGGTGTCGTGCCGGTGACGATAGAGATCATGACAGTACTTTGGAGATGGAGATCAAAGCCGCAAGATGATCATGGCCATATCATGTCACATATTTTGATTGCATATGATGTTTATCTATTATACATCTTATTCTTGCTTCGATTGACGGTAGCATTTTAAGATGATCTCTCACTAATTATCAAGAAGTGTTCTCCCTGAGTATGCACCGTTGCCAAAGTTCGTCGTGCCCAGACACCACGTGATGATCGGGTGTGATAGGCTCTACGTTCAAATACAACGGGTGCAAAACAGTTGCACACGCGGAATACTCAGGTTAAACTTGACGAGCCTAGCATATACAGATATGGCCTCGGAACACGGAGACCGAAAGGTCGAATGTGAATCATATAGTAGATATGATCAACATAGTGATGTTCACCATTGAAAACTACTCCATCTCACATGATGATCGGACAGGGTTTAGTTGATTTCGATCACGTGATCACTTAGATGACTAGAGAGATGTCTGTCTAAGTGGGAGTTCTTAAGTAATATGATTAATTGA
The DNA here is from genome assembly GCF_002162155.2 of Triticum dicoccoides. Classification (NCBI taxonomy): domain Eukaryota; kingdom Viridiplantae; phylum Streptophyta; class Magnoliopsida; order Poales; family Poaceae; genus Triticum; species Triticum dicoccoides. The sequence continues at coordinate 236,944,976 of NC_041383.1, forward strand.
ACTTAAATTTATCATGAACTTAGTCCTGGTAGTATTTTGCAAATTATGTTATAAATCAATAGCTCGCGTTGTTGCTTTCATATGTTTATTTTGATATGTTCCTAGAGAAAACTGTGTTGAAAGATGTTAGTAGCAATGATGCGAATTGGATCCGTGATCTGAGGTTTATCCTCATTGCTGCACAGAATAATTATGTCCTTAATGAACCGCTAGGTGGCAGACCTATTGCAGGAGCAGATGCATACGTTATGAACGTTTGGCTAGCATAATATGATGACTACTTGATAGTTTAGTGCACCATGCTTAACGGCTTAGAATCGGGACTTCAAAGACGTTTTGAACGTCATGGACCATATGAGATGTTCCAGGAATTGAAGTTAATATTTCAAGCAAATACCCGAGTTGAGAGATATGAAGTCTCCAACAAGTTCTATAGCTAAAAGATGGAGGAGAATCGCTCAACTAGTGAGCATGTGCTCAGATTGTCTGGGTACTACAATTGCTTGAGTCAAGTGGGAGTTAATCTTCCAGATAAGATAGTGATGACAGAATTCTCTAGTCACCATCACCAAGTTACTAGAACTTCGTGATGAACTATAGTATGCAAGGGATGACGGAAACGATTCCCGAGCTCTTCGTGACGTTAAAATCGACAAAGGTAGAAATCAAGAAAGAGCATCAAGTGTTGATGATTGATAAGACCACTAGTTTCAAGAAAAGGGCAAAGGGAAAGAAAGGGAAACTTCAAGTAGAATGGCAAACAAGTTGTCACTCCCGTGAAGAAGACCAAAGTTGGACCAAAGCCTGAAACTGAGTGCTTACACTGCAAAGGAAATAGTCACTGGAAGCGGAAATGCCCTAAATATTTGGTGGATAAGAAGGATGGCAAAGTGAACAAGGGTGTATTTGATATACAGGTGTTTGATGTGTGCCATACTAGTGTTTATAGTAGCCCCTGAGTATTTGATACTTGTTCGGTTGCTAAGATTAGTAAATCAAAACATGAGCTACATAATAAACAGAGACTAGTTGAGGGGAAGTGACGATGAGTGTTGGAAATAGTTCCAATATTAATATGATCATCATCACACACTCCCTATATTTTTGAGATTAGTGTTAAACGTAAATAAATGTTATCTAGCGTTTGCATTGAGCATGAATATGATTTGATCATGTTTGTTGCGATACGGTTATTCATTTGAAGATAAAGAATAATTGTTATTCTGTTTACATGAATAAGACCTTCGATGGTTATACACCCAATGAAAATAGTTTGTTGGATCTCGATCGTAGTAATACACATATTCATAATATTGATGCCAAAAGATGCAAAGTTAATAATGATAGTGCAACTTATTTGTGGCACTGCCGTTTGGGTCATATCGGTGTAAAGCGCATGAAGAAACTCCATAAAGATGGATTTTTGGAATCACTTGGTTATGAATCATTTGATGCTTGCGAACCGTGCCTTTTGGGCAAAATGACTAAAACTCCGTTCTCCGAGACAATGGAACAAGCTACTGACTTATTGGAAATAATACATACCGATGTATGCGATCCAATGAGTGTTGATGCTCGTGGCAAGTATCGTTATTTTCTGACCTTCACAAGATGATTTGAGCAGATATGGGTATATCTACTTGATGAAACATAAGTCTGAAATAGTTGAAAGGTTCAAAGAATTTCAGAGTGAAGTGGAAAAATCATCATAACAAGAAAATAAAATTTCGGCGATCTGATCGCGGAGACGAATATTTGAGTTACGAGTTTGGTCTTTAATTAAAACAATGTGGAATAGTTTCACAGTTCACGCCACCTGGAACGCCACAACGTTATGGTGTGTCCGAACGTCGTAATCGCACTTTATTGGATATGGTGAGATCTATGATCTCTCTTACTGATTTACCACTATTGTTTTGGGGTTATGCATTAGAGACAGCTGCATTCACGTTAAAAGGGCACCATCTAAAATCCGTTGAGACGACACCATATGAACTGTGGTTTAGCAAGAAACCCAAGTTGTCGTTTCTTAAAGTTTGGGGCTGTGATGCTTATGTGAAAAAGTTTCATCCTGATAAGCTCAAACCCAAATCGGAGAAATGCGTCTTCATAGAATACCCAAAGGAAACTGTTGGGTACACCTTCCATCACAGATCCGAAGGCAAAATATTCGTTGCTAAAAATGGATCCTTTCTAGAGAAGGAGTTTCTCTCGAAAGAAGTGAGTGGGAGGAAAGTAGAGCTTGATAAGGTAATTTGTACCTTCTCCCGAATTGGAAAGTAGTTCATCACAGAAATCAGTTCCAGTGATTCCTACACCAATTAGTGAGGAAGCTAATCATGATGATCATAAAGCTTCAGATCAAGTTACTACCGAACTTTGTAGATCTTCCAGATTAAGATCCACACCAGAGTGGTACGGTAATCCAATTCTGGAAGTCATGTTACTAGACCATGATGAACCTACGAACTATGAGGAAGCGATGATGAGCCCAGATTCCGCGAAATGGCTTGAGGCCATGAAATCTGAGATGGGATCCATGTATGAGAACAAAGTGTGGACTTTGGTGGAGTTGCCCGATGATCGGCAAGCCATATTGTATAAATGGATCTTCAAGAGGAAGACAGATGCTGATAGTAGTGTTACTATCTACAAAGCTCGACTTGTCGCAAAAGGGTTTTCGACAAGTTCAAGGTGTTGACTACAATGAGATTTTCTCAATTGTATCGATGCTTAAAAGTCTGTCCGAATCATGTTAGCAATTGCCACATTTTATGAAATTTGGCAAATGGATGTCAAAAAACTACATGGATTTATTAAAGAAGAGTTGTATATGATACAACCAGAAGGTTTTGTCAATCCTAAAGGTGCTAACAAAATGTGCAAGCTCCAGCGATCCATCTATGGACTGGTGCAAGCATCTCAGAGTTGGAATATACGCTTTAATAAGTTGATCAAAGCATATAGTTTTGTACAGACTTACGGTGAAGCCTGTATTTACAAGAAAGTGAGTGGGAGCACTACAACATTTCTGATAAGTATATGTGAATGACATATTGTTGATCGGAAATAATTAGAATTATTCTGCAAAGCATAAAGGAGTGTTTGAAAGGAGTTTTTTCAAAGAAAGACCTCGGCAAAGCTACTTACATATTGAGCATCAAGATCTATTGAGATAGATCAAGACACTTGATAAGATTTTCAATGAGTACATACCTTGACAAGATTTTGAAGTAGTTCAAAATGGAACGGTCAAAGAAAGAGTTCTTGCCTGTGTTGCAAAGGTATGAAATTGAGTAAGACTCAAATCCCGACCACAGCAGAAAATAGAAAGAGAATGAAAGTCATTCCCTATGCCTCAGTCATAGGTTCTATAAAGTATGCTATGCTATGTACCAGACCTATTGTATACCTTGCTCTGAATTTGGCAAGGGAGTACAATAGTGATCTAGGAGTAGATCACTGGACATTGGTCAAGAATATCCTTAGTGAGGACTAAGGAAATATTTCTCGATTATGGAGGTGATAAAAGAGCCCATCGTAAAGAGTTACAACGGTACAAGCTTTTACACCGATCCAGATGACTCTAAGTCTCAATCTGGATACATATTAAAAGTGGGAGCAATTAGCTAGAGTAGCTCCGTGCAGAACATTGTAGACATAGAATATTTGCAAAATACATACGGCTCTGAATATGACAGACCCGTTGACTAAGCTTCTCTCACGAGCAAAACATGATCACACCTTAGTACGCTTTGGGTGTTTATCACATAGCGACGTGAACTAGATTATTGACTCTAGTAAACCCTTTGGGTGTTGGTCACATGACGATGTGAACTAGATTATTGACTCTAGTGCAAGTGGGAGACTGAAGGAAATATGCCCTAGAGGCAATAATAAAGTTATTATTTATTTCCTTATATCATGATAAATGTTTATTATTCATGCCAGAATTGTATTAACCGGAAACATAATACATGTGTTAATACATAGACAAACATAACGTCACTAGTATGCCTCTACTTGACTAGCTCATTAATCAAAGATGGTTATGTTTCCTAGCCATGGACAAAAGAGTTGTCATTTGATTAACGGGATCACATCATTAGGAGAATGATGTGATTGACATGACCCCTTCCGTTAGCCTAGCACTTGATCGTTTAGTATATTGCTATTGCTTTCTTCATGACTTATACATGTTCCTGTAACTATGAGATTATGCAACTCCCGTTTACCGGAGGAACACTTTGGGTGCTACCAAACGTCACAACATAACTGGGTGATTATAAAGGAGTACTACAGGTGTCTCCGAAGGTACATGTTGGGTTGGCGTATTTCAAGATTAGGTTTTGTCACTCCGATTGTCGGAGAGGTATCTCTGGGCCCTCTCGGTAATGCACATCACTATAAGCCTTGCAAGCAATGTAGCTAATAAGTTAGTTACGGAATGATGCATTACGTAACGAGTAAAGAGACTTGCCGGTAACGAGGTTGAACTAGGTATTGGATACCGACGATCGAATCTCGGGCAAGTAACATACCGATGACAAAGGGAACAAAGTATGTTGTTATGCGGTTTGACCGATAAAGATCTTCGTAGAATATGTAGGAGCCAATATGGGCATCTAGGTTCCGCTATTGGTTATTGACCAAGAATAGTTCTAGGTCATGTCTACATAGTTCTCGAACCCGTAGGGTCCGCACGCTTAAGGTTTCGATGACAGTTATATTATGAGTTTATGAGTTTTGATATACCGAAGGAGTTCGGAGTCCCGGATGAGGTCGGGGACATGACGAGGAGTCTGGAAATGGTCGAGACGTAAAGATCGATATATTGGACGACTATATTCGGACTTCAGAAAGGTTCTGAGTGATTCGGATATTTTTCGGAGTACCGGAGAGTTACGGGAATTCGCCGGGAGAAGTATTGGGCCTTATTGGGCCATACGGGAAAGAGAGAGGGGCTGCCTAGGGCAAGCTGCGCGCCCCCCCAAGGCCTAGTCCGAATTGGACTAGGGGGAGGGGCCGCACCCCCTCCTTCCTTCCCTTCCCTCTTCCCCTTCCTTGTCTCCTACTCCTACTACTTGGAAGGACTCCTAGTTGGACTAGGAAAGGGGGAATCCTACTCCCGGTGGGAGTAGGACTCCCCTAGGGCGCGCCATAGAGAAGGGCCGGCCCTCCCCTCCTCCACTCCTTTATATATGGGGGCAGGGGGCACCCCATAGACACACAAGTTGATCTTCGTGATTGTTCCTTAGCCGTGCGCGGTGCCCCCCTTCACTATATTCCACCTCGGTCATATCATTGCGGTGCTTAGGCGAAGCCCTGCGTCGGTAGAACATCATCATCGAAACCACGCCGTCGTGCTGACGGAACTCATCCCCGACACCCTGCTGGATCGGAGTCCGGGGTTCGTCATCGAGCTAAATGTGTGCAGAACTCGGAGATGCCGTACGTTCGGTGCTTGGATCGGTCGGATCGTGAAGACGTACGACTACATCAACCGTGTTGTCATAACGCTTACGCTTACGGTCTACAAGGGTACATGGACAACACTCTCCCCTCTCGTTGCTATGCCATCACCATGATCTTGCGTGTGCGTAGGAAATTTTTTGAAATTACTACGTTCCCCAACATAACATCATACTTAGCAAGCATCTTACGGAAAGCACCATGAATAAAATGTGAACCACCATCAGTCATAAGATATCTAGGGACTCCAAACCTCGGAAAAATAACTTCTTTAATCATTTTAATAGAAGTGTTATGATCAGCACTAATAGTTGGAATAGCTTCTACCCACTCAGTAACGTAATCAACAGCAACTAAAATATGTGTGTAACCATTAGAGGCAGGAAGAGGTCCCATATAATCAAAGCCCCAAACATCAAACGGTTCAATAACGAGAGAGTAATTCATAGGCATTTCTTGGCGTCTACTAATGTTACCTATTCTTTGACATTCATCACAAGATAAGACAAACTTACGAGCATCTTTGAAGAGAGTAGGCCAATAAAAACCAGATTGTAGTACCTTGTGTGCAGTTCTATCTCCAGCGTGGTGTCCTCCATAAGATTCAGAGTGACACTTGCGTAGGATCTATTCATGTTCATGCTCAGGCACACAACGTCTAATAACACCATCTACTCCTTCTTTATAAAGGTGTGTATCATCCCAAAAGTAATGTCTTAAATCATAAAAGAACTTTTTCTTTTGCTGGTATGTGAAACTAGGCGGTATAAATTTAGCAACAATGTAATTAGCATAATCAGCATACCAAGGAGCAGTACGAGAAGCATTAATGACCGCTAATTGTTCATCAGGAAAGCTATCATCAATAGGCAGTGGGTCATCAAGAACATTCTCTAACCTAGACAAGTTGTCTACAACGGGGTTCTCAGCTCCCTTTCTATCAATAATATGTAAATCAAATTCTTGGAGCAAGAGAACCCATCTAATGAGCCTAGTCTTAGCATCTTTCTTTTCCATAAGATATTTAGTAGCAGCATGATCAGTGTGAATAATAACTTTGGAATCAACAATATAAGGTCTAAACTTATCACATGCAAACACAACTGCTAAGAACTCTTTTTTAGTAGTAGCATAATTTCTCTGGGCAGTATCAAGATTCTTACTAGCATACTAGATAACATTCAATTTCCTATCAACTCTTTGCCCTAGAACAGCACCTACAGCATAATCACTAGCATCACACATAATCTCAAAAGGTAAATTCCAATCAGGTGGCTGAACAATAGGTGCAGTGATCAAAGCTTTCTTAAGTGTTTCAAATGCTTCTACACAATCATCATCAAAGACAAAAGGAATATCTTTTTGCAATACATTAGTCAGAGGCCTAGAGATTTTAGAAAAGTCCTTAATGAACCTCCTATAAAAACCGGCATGACCAAGGAAACTTCTTATACCTTTTATGTCCTTGGGACATGGCATCTTTTCAATAGCATCAACCTTAGCTTTGTCAACTTCAATACCTCTCTCGGAAATCTTGTGCCCCAAGACAATGCCTTCATTAACCATAAAGTGACACTTTTCCCAATTCAGGACGAGGCTAGTGTCTTCACATCTCTGCAAAACTCGATCAAGGTTGCTCAAACAATCATCAAAAGAGGATCCATAAACAGAGAAGTCATCCATGAATACCTCACAAATCTTTTCACAAAAATCAGAGAATATAGCCATCATGCATCTTTGAAAGGTAGCAGGTGCATTACATAAACCAAAAGGCATACGTCTATAAGCAAAAGTACCGAAAGGGCAAGTAAAAGAGGTTTTTGATTGATCCCCCGCTGACACAGGTATTTGAGAGAAACCGGAATAACCATCTAGAAAGGAGAAATGGGTGTGTTTGGATAGTCTTTCTAGCATTTGATCAATAAAAGGTAAAGGGTAATGATCTTTCTTAGTAGCCTTATTTAATTTACGGAAATCAATTACCATCCTATAACCTGTAATAATTCTTTGCGGGATCAATTCATCTATATCATTAGGAACAACAGTAATACCTCCCTTTTTAGGAACACAATGGACAGGGCTTACCCAATCACTATCAGCAACGGGATAAATTATACCTACCTCAAGGAGCTTTAGTATCTCCTTTCTTACCACTTCTTTCATCTTGGGATTCAATCGTCGTTTAGGATCTCTAACTGGTTTGGCATCGTCCTCCAAATTAATTTTGTGTTGGCATAACATGGGACTAACGCCCTTAAGATCATCCAGAGTATATCCAATAGCAGCTCGGTGCTTCTTCAAAGTTTTCAATAATCTTTCTTCTTCTTGCTCTGAAAGGTTAGCACTAATAATAACAGGATATATTTTCTTTTCATCAAGATAAGCATACTTAAGATTATCAGGTAATGGTTTGAGTTCAAACATGGGATCACCCTTGGGTGGAGGGGGATCCCCAAGAATTTCAATGGGAAGATTATGTTTCAGCAGAGGTTCCTGTTTAAGGAACACTTCAACTATTTCCCTTCTTTCGTTCATAAACATATCATTTTCATGGTCTAGCAAATATTGTTCTAACGGATCAGTAGGAGGCACGGCAATGGAAGCAAGACCAATAATCTCATCCTTACTAGGTGGTTCCCTATCACGAGGTTGTCTATGAAACTTAGCAAAATTAAACTCATGAGACATACCATCTAAGCCAATGGTGACAGTATCTTTTTCACAATCAATCCTAGCACCAGCTGTATTTAAGAATGTTCTACCAAAAATAATGGGACAAAAATCATCTTGTGGGGAGCCAAGAACAAGAAAATCAGCAGGGTATTTAACCTTCCCACACAAGACTTCAACAGCTCTAACAATCCCAACTGGTTTAATGGTATCCCTATTAGCAAGCTTAATAGTAACATCAATGTCTTCTAATTCAACGGGTGCAATGTCATGCATAATTTCTTTATATAAATCATAAGGTATCGCACTAGCACTAGCACCCATATCACATAAACCATGATAACAATGATCTCCTATTTTAACAGAAATAACAGGCATGCCTATGACAGGTCTATGTATCTTAGTATCTGGTCTAGCAATATTAGCAGTTTCATCACAGAAATAAATAACATGCCCATCTAAATCATCATCCAAGAGATCTTTAACCATAGCAATACTAGGTTCAACATTGATTTGCTCAGGAGGTGTATAAGTCCTAGTATTACTCTTACGAACAACAGTCGAAGTTTTAGCATGATCCTTTATCCTAACAGGAAAAGGAGGTTTCTCAACATAAGTAGTAGGAACAATAGGATCATTGTAGGTGATAGTATTTTCTTCAACTATAATAGGTGCAACTACTTTCACTTCAATAGGAGGATTATATTTAAACCACTTCTCTTTAGGGAGATCAATGTGAGTAGCAAAAGATTCACAAAAAGAAGCTACTATCTCAGAGTCAAGTCCATACTTAGTGCTAAATCCACGAAAAGCATCGGTATCCATAAAAGATTTAACACAATCGAACTTAGGTGTCATACTCATACCTGACTCCTTATCATCGTCAGAACCCCAATCTTCAGAGTTGCATTTAATTATTTCCAATAAGTCCCATTTGAAATCAATAGTCTTCAGAATATAAGAACCAGCACAGGAAGTATCAAGCAGGTTGCGATCATTAAGAGAAAGCCGAGCATAAAAATTTTGAATAATCATTTCCCGGGAGAGCTCAATTGGGGCATGAATATAACATTGACTTAAGCCTCCCCCAAGCTTGAGCGATGCTTTCTCCTTCGCGAGGCCAGAAATTATATATGTAATTACGATCACAATGAACAAGATGCATATGATAGAACTTCTGGTGAAATTCCAGCTTCAATCGTTTATAATTCCAAGATCTCGTATCATCACATAGCCTATACCATGTCAATGCATCTCCCTTCAAAGATAAAGGGAAGACCTTCCTTTTGACAACATCATCGGGAATATCTGCAAGCTTAAATAATCCACAAACTTCATCCAGAAAGATAAGGTGTAAATCGGGATGCAATGTTCCATCTCCTGCAAATGGATTAGCTAGCAGTTTCTCTATCATACCCGAAGGAATCTCAAAGTAAATATTTTCATAAAGTTCAGTAGGTTGAGGAGCAACTCTTTGCTCTTCTGGTCGGGGTGAAGATACCCCGAATAAGCCCCTCAAAGGATTAGTTTCCATAGTGACAAGTAACAGAAAATTTTAGCACACTATATAAATGTTTCCTTACCAAGTTCCACTCACCAAAAGCGCTACACTCCCCGGCAACGGCGTTAGAAAAGAGTCTTGATGACCCACAAGTGTAGGGGATCTATCGTAGTCCTTTCGATAAGTAAGAATGTCGAACCCAATGAGGAGCAGAAGGAAATGATAAGCGGTTTTCAGTAAGGTTTTCTCTGCAAGCACTAAAATTGTAGGTAATGGATAGTTTTGTGATAAGACAAATTGTAACGAGTAACAAGCAAATAAAGTAAATAAAGTGCAGCAAGGTGGCCCAATCCTTTATGTAGCAAAGGATAAGCCTGGACAATTTCTTATAATAAGAAAGGAGCTCCCGAGGACACATGGGAATTATCATCAAGCTAGTTTTCATCACGTTCATATGATTCTCATTCGGTACTTTGATAATTTGATATGTGGGTGGACCGGTGCTTGGGTAATGTCCTTACTTGGACAAGCATCCCACTTATGATTAACCCCTATTGCAAGCGTCCGCAACTACAAAAGAAGTATTAAGGTAAACCTAACCACAACATTAAACATATGGATCCAAATCAGCCCCTAACGAAGCAACGCATAAACTAGGGTTTAAGCTTCTGTCACTCTAGCAATCCATCATCTACTTATTACTTCCCAATGCCTTCCTCTAGGCCCAAATAATGGTGAAGTGTCATGTAGTCGACGTTCACATAACACCACTAGAGGAAAAGACAACATACATCTCATCAAAATATCGAACGGATACCAAATTCACATGACTACTAATAGCAAGACTTCACCCATGTCCTCAGGAACAAACATAACTGCTCACAAAGCATATTCATGTTCATAATCAGAGGAGTAATAATATACATTAAGGATCTGAACATATGATCTTCCACCAAGTAAACCAATTAGCATCAACTACAAGGAGTAATCAACACTACTAGCAACCCACAGGTACCAATTTGTGGTTTTGATACAAGATTGGATATAAGAGATGAACTAGGGTTTTGAGAGGAGATGGTGCTGGTGAAGATGTTGATGGACATTGACCCCCTCCCGATGAGAGGATCATTGGTGATGACGTTGGTGATGATTTCCCCCTCCCGGAGGGAAGTGTCCCCGGCAGAACAGCTCCGCCAGAGCCCTAGATTGGTTCCGCCAAGGTTCCGCCTCGTGGCGACGGAGTTTCGTCCCGTAAGCTTGCCCACGATTTTTTCCAGGATAAAAGCCCTCATATAGCAGAAGATGGACATCGGGGGGCCACCAGGGGGCCCAGGAGACAGGGGGCGCACCCAGTAGGGGTGGGCGCGCCCCTACCCTCCGCCCCCTGTCTCCTGGACAGGGTGTGGGCCCCTGATGTATTTCTTCCGCTCAATAGTTCTTATTAATTCCAAAAATAGGTTTCATGGTGTTTTGGGATTTTCGGGGCAGTGCAGAATAGGTTTCCAATGTTTGCTCCTTTTCCAGCCAGAATTCCAGCTACCGGCATTCCCCCTCTTCATGGTAAACCTTGTAAAATAAGAGAGAATAGCCATAAGTATTGAGATATAATGTGTAATAATAGCCCATAATGCAATAAATATGGATATAAAAGCATGATGCAAAATGGACGTATCAGGCTGCGCCTTGGATGAGGTGCTGCTGCCCTCCCTCCTCCCCTCTATTTATAGGGCCAAGGGGGAAGGGGGCCGACCCCTCTAGATGAGATCTAGAGGGGGGGGCCGTGGCCAACGGGAGGGGGCTTGCCCCCCAAGCCAGGGGCTCCACCTTTAGGGTTTCCCCCAAAACCTAGGCGCATGGGCCCTAGTGGGGGATGGTGCCCAGCCCACTTAGGGGCTGGTTCCCTTCCACATACAACCCATAGGGCCCTCCGGGGCAGGTGGACCCCCCGGTGGACCCCCGGAACCCCTTCGGTGGTCCCGGTACAATACCAGCAAACCCCCGAATGCTTCTGGTGACCGTATGATGACTTCCCACATATAAATCTTCACCTCCGTACCATTCCGGAACTCCTCATGACGTCCAGGATCTCATCCGGGTCTTCGAACAACATTCGGTGACCACATACTATTTCCCATAACAACTCTAGCGTCACCGAACCTTAAGTGTGTAGACCCTACGGGTTCGGGAATCATGCGACATGACCGAGACAGCTCTCCGACCAATAACCAATAGCGGGATCCAGATACCCATGTTGGCTCCCACATGCTCCATGATGATCTCATCGGATGAACCACGTTGTCGGGGATTCAAGCAATCCCATATACAATTCCCTTTGTCAATCGGTATGTTACTTGCCCGAGATTTGATCGTCGATATCCTGATACCTCGTTCAATCTCGTTACCGGCAAGTCACTTTACTCGTTCCATAATGCAAGATCTCGTGACTAACTACTTAGTCACATTGAGCTCATTATGATGATGCAATACCGAGTGGGCCCAGAGATACCTCTCCGTCATACGGAGTGACAAATCCCAGTCTTGATCCGTGCCAACCCAACAGACACTTTCGGAGATACCTGTAATGCACCATTATAGCCACCCAGCTACATTGTGACGTTTGGTACACCCAAAGCATTCCTATGGTATCCGGAAGTTACACAATCTCATGGTCTAAGGAAATGATACTTGACATTAGAAAAGCTTTAGCAAACGAACTACAGGATCTTGTGCTATGCTTAGGATTGGGTCTTGTCCATCACATCATTCTCCTAATGATGTGATCCCATTATCAATGACATCCAATGTCCATAGTCAGGAAACCATGACCATCTATTGATCAACGAGCTAGTCAACTAGAGGCTCACTAGGGACATGTTGTGGTCTATGTATTCACACATGTATTACGGATTCCGGTCAATACAATTATAGCATGAACAATAGACAATTATCATGAACAAGGAAATATAATAATGACCATTTTATTATTGCCTCTAGGGCATATTTCCAATAGTCTCCCACTTGCACTAGAGTCAATAATCTAGTTACATTGTGATGAATCGAACACCCATAGAGTTCTGGTGTTGATCATGTTTTGCTCGTGGAAGAGGTTTAGTCAACGGATCTGCGGCATTCAGATCCATATGCACTTTACAAATATCTATGTCTCCATCTTGAACATTTTCACAAATGGAGTTGAAGCGACGCTTGATATGCCTGGTCTTCTTGTGAAACCTGGGCTCCTTGGCAAGGGCAATAGCTCCAGTGTTGTCACAGAAGAGAGTCATCGGTCCCGACACATTGGGAATAACCCCTAGGTCGGTAATGAACTCCTTCATCCAGATTGCTTCATGTGTTGCCTCCGAGGCTGCCATGTACTCCGCTTCACATGTAGATCCCGCCACGACGCTTTGCTTGCAACTGCACCAGCTTACTGCCCCACCATTCAAAATATACACGTATCCGGTTTGTGACCTGGAGTCATCCACAGATCTGTGTCAAAGCTAGCATTGACGTAACCCTTTACGACGAGCTCTTTGTCACCTCCATAAACAAGAAACATATCCTTAGTCCTTTTCAGGTACTTCAGGATATTCTTGACCACTGTCTAGTGTTCCATGCTGGGTTACTTTGGTACCTTCCTACCAAACTCACGACAAGGTTTACATGAGGTCTAGTACACAGCATGGCATACATAATAGACCCTATGGCTAAGGCATAGGGGATGACACTCATCTTTTCTCTATCTTCTGTCGTGGTCGGGCTTTGAGCCGAGCTCAATTTCACACCTTGCAATACAGGCAAGAACCCCTTCTTGGACTGATCCATATTGAACTTCTTCAATATCTTATCAAGGTATGTGCTTTGTGAAAGACCTATGAGGCGTCTCGATCTATCTCTATAGATCTTGATGCCTAATATGTAAGTAGCTTCTCCAAGGTCCTTCATTGAAAAACACTTATTCAAGTAGGCCTTTATGCTTTCCAAAAGTTCTATATCATTTCCCATCAATAGTATGTCATCCACATATAATATGAGAAATGCTACAGAGCTCCCACTCACTTTTTCTTGTAAACGTAGGCTTCTCCATAAGTCTACATAAACCCAAATGCTTTGATCATTTCATCAAAGCGAATGTTCCAACTCCGAGATGCTTGCACCAGCCCATAGATGGAGCGCTGGAGCTTGCATACCTTGTTAGCATTCTTAGGATCGACAAAACCTTCTGGCTGCATCATATACAACTCTTCCTTAAGGAAACCATTAAGGAATGTTGTTTTGACGTCCATTTGCCATATTTCATAATCATAGAATTTGGCAATTTCTAACATGATTCGGACAGACTTCAGCTTCGCTACGGGTGAGAAGGTCTCATCGTAGTCAACCCCTTGAACTTGTCGATAACCTTTAGCGACAAGTCGAGCCTTATAGATGGTCACATTACCATCCGCGTCTGTCTTCTTCTTAAAGATCCATTTATTTTCTATGGCTCGCCGATCATCGGGATAGTCTGTCAAAGTCCATACTTTGTTTTCATACATGGATCCTATCTCGGATTTCATGGCTTCAAGCCATTTGTTGGAATCTGGGCCCGCCATCGCTTCTTCATAGTTCGAAGGTTCACCATTGTCTAACAACATGATTTCCAGGACAGGGTTGCCATACCATTCTGGTGTGAAACGTGTCCTTATGGACCTACAAAGTTCAGTAGCAACTTGATCTGAAGTTCCTTGATCATCATCATTAACTTCCTCTCTAGTCGGTGCAGGCACCACAGAAACATCTTCCTAAGCTGCGCTACTTTCCGGTTCAAGAGGCAGTACTTCATCAAGTTCTACTTTCCTCCCACTTACTTCTTTCGAGAGAAACTCTTTCTCCAGAAAGGATCCGTTCTTAGCAACAAGGATCTTACCTTCGGATCTGAGGTAGAAAGTATACCCAATGGTTTCCTTAGGGTATCCTATGAAGGCGCATTTTCCCGACTTGGGTTCGAGCTTTTCAGGTTGAAGTTTCTTGACATAAGCATCGCATCCCCAAACTTTTAGAAATGATAGCTTAGGTTTCTTCCCAAACCATAAGTCATACGGTGTCGTCTCAACGGATTTAGATGGTGCCCTATTTGAAGCGAATGTGGTTGTCTCTAAAGTGTATCCCCAAAATGATAGCGGCAAATCGGTAAGAGACATCATAGATCGCACCATATCCAATAGAGTGCGATTACAACGTTCGGACACACCATTACCCTGAGGTGTTCCAGGCAGCGTGAGTTGTGAAACAATTCCACATTTCCTTAAGTGTGTACCAAATTCGTGACTCAAATATTCTCCCCCACGATCTGATCGTAAGAACTTTATTTTCCTGTCACGTTGATTCTCCACCTCACTCTAAAATTCCTTGAACTTTTCAAAGGTCTCAGACTTGTGTTTCATTAAGTAGACATACCCATATTTACATAAGTCATCAGTGAGGGTGAGAACATAACGATAGCCACCGCGAGCCTCAACGCTCATTGGGCCGCATACATCAGTATGTATAATTTCCAACAAGTTGGTTGCTCGCTCCATTGTTCCGGAGAACGGGGTCTTGGTCAATTTTCCCATGAGGCATGGTTCGCATGTGTCAAATGATTCACAATCAAGAGACTCCAAAAGCCCATATGCATGGAGCTTCTTCATGCGTTTGACACCAATGTGACCAAGGCGGCAGTGCCACAAGTATGTGGGACTATCATTATTAACCTTACATCTTTTGGTATTCACACTATGAATATGTGTAACATCATGTTCGAGATTTAATAAGAATAAACCAATGACCAACGGGGCATGACCATAAAACATATCTCTCATATAAATAGAACAACCATTATTCTCGGATTTAAATGAGTAGCCATCTCGCATTAAACGAGATCCAGATACAATGTTCATGCTCAAAGATGGCACTAAATAACAATTATTGAGGTTTAAAACTAATCATGTAGGTAAATGTAGAGGCAGCATGCCAACGGCGATCACATCGACCTTGGAACCATTCCCGACGCGCATCATCACCTCGTCCTTCGCCAGTCTCCGCTTATTCCGCAGCTCCTGTTTTGAGTTACAAATATGAGCAACCGCACCGGTATCAAATACCCGGGAGCTACTACGAGTGCTGGTAAGGTACACATCAATAACATGTATATCATATATACCTTTGGTATTGCCAGCCTTCTTATCCGCTAAGTACTTGCGGCAGTTCCGCTTCCAGTGACCGTTTCCCTTGCAATAAAAGCACTCAGTCTCAGGTTTGGGTCCATGCTTTGGCTTCTTCCCGGCAACTGGCTTACCAAACGCGGCAACTCCCTTGCCGTCCTTCTTGAAGTTCTTCTTACCCTTGCCTTTCTTGAAACTAGTGGTTTTATTGACCATCAACACTTGATGTTCCTTTTTTATCTCCACCTCCGCTGATTTTAGCATTGAATATACCTCAGGAATGGTTTTCTCCATCCCCTGCATATTGAAATTCATCACAAAGCTCTTGTAGCTAGGTGGAAGCGACTGAAGGATTCTGTCAATGACCGCATCATCAGGGAGATTAACTCCCAGCTGAGACAAGCGGTTGTGCAACCCAGACATTTTGAGTATGTGCTCGCTGACAGGACTATTCTCCTCCATCTTACAACTATAGAACTTGTCAGAGACTTCATATCTGTCGACTCGGGCATGAGCTTGGAAAACCATTTTCAGCTCTTGGAACATCTCATATGCTCCGTGCTGCTCAAAATGCTTTTGGAGCCCCGATTCTAAGCTGTAAAGCATGCCGCACTGAACCAGGGAGTAATCATCACTACGTGACTGCTAGGCGTTCATAACGTCTTGAGTTGCTAGGAAAACAGGTGCTTCACCTAGCGGTGCATCAAGGACATATGCTTTCTTGGCAGCTATGAGGATGATCCTCAAGTTACGGACCCAGTCCGTATAGTTGCTACCATCGTCTTTCAGCTTGGTTTTCTCTAGGAACACGTTGAAGTTGAGGGCAACATTAGAGTGGGCCATTTGATCTACAAGACATATTGCAAAGATTTTTAGACTACGTTCATGATAATCAAGTTCATCTAATCAAATTATTTAATGAAATCCCACTCAGATAGACATCCCTCTAGTCATCTAAGTGATACATGATCCGAGTCAACTAGGCCGTGTCCGATCATCACGTGAGACGGACTAGTCATCATCGGTGAACATCTTCATATTGATCGTATCTACTATACGACTCATGTTCGACCTTTCGGCCTCTTGTGTTCCGAGGCCATGAATGTACATGCTAGGCTCGTCAAGTCAACCTAAGTGTTTTGCATGTGTAAATCTGGCTTACACCCGCTATATTCGAACGTTAGAATCTATCACAACCGATCATCACGTGGTGCTTCAAAACAACGAACCTTCGCAATGGTGCACAGTTAGGGGGGAAACTTTCTTGAAATTTTAGCAAGGGATCATCTTATTTAAGCTACCGTCGTTCTAAGCAAATAAGATGTAAAACATGATAAACATCACATGCAATCAAATAGTGACATGATATGGACAATATCATTTTGCTCCTTTTGATCTCCATCTTCGGGGCGCCATGATCATCGTCGCCACCGGCATGACACCATGATCTCCATCATCATGATCTCCATCATCGTGTCTTCATGAAGTTGTCTCGCCAAATGTTACTTCTACTACTATGGCTAACGGTTAGCAATAAAGTAAAGTAATTACATGGCGTTTTCATTGACACGTAGGTCATACAATAAATTAAGACAACTCCTATGGCTCCTGCCAGTTGTCATACTCATCGACATGCAAGTCGTGATTCCTATTACAAGAACATGATCAATCTCATACATCACATATATCATTCATCACATCCTTTTGGCCATATCACATCACACGGCATATGCTGCAAGAACAAGTTAGACGTCCTCTAATTGTTGTTGCAAGTTTTTACGTGGCTGCTATAGGTTTCTAGCAAGAACGTTTCTTACCTACGCCAAAAACCACAATGTGATATGCCAATTGCTATTTACCTTTCATAAGGACCCTTTTCATCAAATCCGATCTGACTAAAGTGGGAGAGACAGACACCCGCTAGCCACCTTATGCAACTAGTGCATGTCAGTCGGTGGAACCTGTCTCACGTAAGCGTACGTGTAAGGTCGGTCCGGGCTGCTTCTTCCCATGATGCCACCAAACCAAGATAAGACTAGTAACGACAAGTAAATTGACAAAATCGACGCCCACAACAACTTGTGTTCTACTCGTGCATAGGAACTACGCATAGACCTAGCTCATGATGCCACTGTTGGGGATCGTTGCAGAAATTAAAATTTTCTATGCATCACCAAGATCAATCTATGGAGAGACTAGCAACGAGAGAGAGGGGAGTGCATCTTCATACCCTTGAAGATCACGAAATGGAAGCGTTGCAAGAACGCGGATGAAGGAGTCGTACTCGCAGCGATTCAGATTGTGGTGGATTCCGATCTAAGCGCCGAACAACGGCACCTCCGCGTTCAACACACGTGCATCACGGGGACGTCTCCTCCTTCTTGATCCACCACGGGGGAAGGACAAGTTGGGGAAGAACTCCAGAAGCACGACGGTGTGGTGGTGGAGCTTGCAGTTCTCCGGCAAGGCTTCACCGAGCTCAACGGAGGAGGAGGGGGTGTTGGAGAGGGGGAGGGTTGTGCCTTGGATGAGGTGTTGCTGCCCTCCCTCCTTCCCTCTATTCATAGGGTGAAGGGGAAAGGGGGCCGGTCCCTCTAGATGAGATCTAGAGGGGGGGCGGCAGCCAAGGGGAGGGGGCTTGCCCCCCAAGCCAGGGGGGCGCCCCCTTTAGGGTTTCCCCCAAACCCTAGGCGCATGGTCCCTAGGTGGGGATGGCGCCCAGCCCACTTAGGGGTTGGTTCCCTTCCACATAAAGCCCATAGGGCCCTCTGGGGCAGGTGGACCCCCCTGTGGACCCCCGGAACCCTTCGGTGGTCCCGGTACAATATCGGCAAACCCCTGAATACTTCCAGTGACCGTGTGATGACTTCCCACATATAAATCTTCACCTACGGACCATTCCGGAACTCCTCATGACGTCCGAGATCTCATGCGAGACTCTGACCAACATTCGGTAACCACATACTATTTCCCATAACAACTCTAGCGTCACTGAACCTTAAGTGTGTAGACCCTACGCGTTCGGGAATCATGTAGACATGACCGAGACAGCTCTTCGGCCAATAACCAACAGCGGGATCTGGATACCCATGTTGGCTCCCACATGCTCCACGATGATCTCATCGGATGAACCACGATGTCGGGGATTCAAGCAATCCCGTATACAATTCCCTTTGTCAATCGGTACGTTACTTGCCCGAGATTCGATCGTCGGTATCCAATACCTCGTTCAATCTCGTTACCGGCAAGTCACTTTACTTGTTCCATAATGCATGATCCCATGACTAACTACTTAGTCACATTGAGCTCATTATGATGTTGCATTACCGAGTGGGCCCAGAGATACCTCTTCGTCATACGAAGTGACAAATCCCAGTCTCGATTCGTGCCAACCCAACAGACACTTTCGGAGATACCTGTAATGCACCTTTATAGCCACCCAGTTACGTTGTGACGTTTGGTACACCCAAAGCATTCCTACAGTATCCGGGTGTTACACAATCTCATGGTCTAAGGAAATGATACTTGACATTAGAAAAGCTTTAGCAAACAAATTACACGATCTTGTGCTATGCTTAGGATTGGGTCTTGTCCATCACATCATTCTCCTAATGATGTGATCCTATTATCAATGACATCCACTGTCCATAGTCAAGAAACCATGACCATCTATTGATCAACGAGCTAGTCAACTAGAGGCTCACTAGGGACATGTTGTGGTCTATGTATTCACACATGTATTACGGATTCCGGTCAATACAATTATAGCATGAACAATAGACAATTATCATGAACAAGGAAATATAATAATAACCATTTTATTATTGCCTCTAGGGCATATTTCCAAGATATAGGTGGAAGGGAGAGGGGAGGCAGCCAGGGTGCACCCCAAGTAGGATCTGAATCCTACTTGGGGTTTCCCCAAGTGGCGCCCCCTTCCATAAAACACCGGAGAGAAAAGGGAAGGGGAAGAGAGAAGGAATGGGAGCTGAACCCCCTCTTTTCCTTCTCCCAATCGGCCCTGCCATAATGGGGCGCGCCACC
Organism: Triticum dicoccoides; assembly: GCF_002162155.2. Taxonomy (NCBI): domain Eukaryota; kingdom Viridiplantae; phylum Streptophyta; class Magnoliopsida; order Poales; family Poaceae; genus Triticum; species Triticum dicoccoides. The sequence goes on from NC_041383.1 coordinate 236,964,848, forward strand.
CCTTGTGGGCTGGTGTGCTCCCCACTCATGGCCCATATGGCCCATATATTCCCTCGGGGTTGTCCGGTAACCCCTCCGGTACTCTAATAAATACCCGATACCTTCTAGAACGCTTCCGTGTCCGAATACCATCGTCCTATATATCAATCTTGAACTCTCGACCATTTCAAGACTCCTCGTCATGTCCGTGATCTCATGCGGGACTCTGAGCAACATTCGGTCACCAAATCACATAACTCATATAGTACTATATCGTCAACGAACGTTAAGCGTGCAGACCCTACGGGTTCAAGAACTATGTAGACATGACCGAGACACCTATTAGGTCAATAACCAATAGTGGAACTTGGATGCTCATATCGGCTCCTACATATTCTATGAAGATATTTATCGGTCGAACCGTTATGACAACATTCGTAATTCCCTTTGTCCATCGGTATGTTACTTGCCCAATATTCGATCATCGGTATCTACATACCTATAGTTCAATCTCATTACCGACAAGTCTCTTTACTTGTTCCATAATACATCACCTCGTGACTAACTCCTTAGTCGTTTGCTTGCAAGCTTATGATGTGTATTACCGAGAGGGCCCAGAGATACCTCTCCGATACTCGGAGTGACAAATCCTAATCTCGATCTATGCCAACTCAACAAAACACCTTCGGAGATACCTGTAGAGCATCTTTATAATAACCTAGTTACGTTGTGACGTTTGATAGCACACAAGGCATTCCTTTGGTATCCGGGAGTTGCATAATCTCATAGTCGAAGGAATATGTATTTGACATGAACAAAGCAATAGCAACAAAACTGAACAGTCATTATTCTAAGATAACGGATGGGTCTTGTCCATCACATGATTCTCCTAATGATGTGATCCCGTTATCAAATGACAACTCATGTCTATGGCCAGGAAACCTTAACCATCTTTGATCAACGAGCTAGTTAAGTAGAGGCTCACTAGGGACACGGTGTTTGTTTATATATTCACACATGTATTTAAGTTTCCAATCAATACAATTCTAGCATGAATAATAAACCTTTATCATGAATAAGGAAGTATAAAATAACAACTTTATTATTGCCTCTAGGGCATATTCCTTTAGTCTCCCACTTGCACTAGAGTCAATAATCTAGATTACATTGCAATGAATCTAACAACCATGGAGTCTTGGTGCTGGTCATGTTTTTCTCGTGGAAGAGGGTTAGTCAATGGGTCAGCTACATTCAGATCCGTATGTATTTTGCAAATTTCTATGTCTCCCTCCTTGACTTGATCACAGATGGAGTCGAAGCGTCTCTTGATGTGTTTGGTTCTTTTGTGAAATCTGGATTCCTTCGCTAAGGCAATTACTCTAGTGTTGTCTCAAAAGATTTTCATTGGACCCGATGCACTAGGTATTACACCTAGATCGGATATGAACTCCTTTATCTAGACTCCTTCATTTGCTGCTTCTGAAGCAGCCATGTACTCCGCTTCACATGTAGTTCTCGCCACGACGCTCTACTTGGAACTGCACCAACTGACAGCTCCACCATTCAATATAAATACGTATCTAGTTTGTGACTTAGAGTCATCCGGGTCAGTGTCAAAGCTAGCATCGACGTAACCATTTACGATGAGCTCTTTGTCACCTCCATAAACAAGAAACATATCCTTGGTCCTTTTCAGGTACTTCAGGATGTTCTTGACTATCGTCCAGTGATCCACTCCTGGATTACTTTGGTACCTCCCTGCCACACTTATGGCAGGGCACACATCAGGTCTGGTACACAGCATAGTATACATGATATAACCTAAGGCTGATGCATAGGGAATGACTTTCATTTTCTCTCTATCTTCTGAAGTGGTCGGGCTTTGAGTCTGACTCAATTTCACACCTTGCAACACAGGCAAGAACCCTTTCTTCGACTGATCCATTTTTAACTTCTTCAAGACTTTGTCAAGGTATGTGCTTTGTGAAAGTCCTATTAAGCGTCTTGATCTATCTCTATAGATCTTGATGCCTAATATATAAGCAGCTTCACCGAGGTCTTTCATTGAAAAACTCTTATTAAAGTATCCTTTTCTGCTATCCAGAAATTCTACATCATTTCCAATCAACAATATGTCATCCACATATAATATTAGAAATGCTACAGAGCTCCCACTTACTTTCCTGTAAATATAGGCTTCTTTGAAAGTCTGTATAAAACCATATGCTTTGATCACCTCATCAAAGTGTATTCCCACTCCGAGATGCTTGCACCAGTCCATAGATGGATCGCTGGAGTTTGCACACTTTATTAGCACCTTTAGGATCGACAAAACCTTCTGGTTGCATCATAAACAACTCTTCTTTAAGAAATCCATTAAGGAATGCAGTTTTAGCGTCCATTTTCCAGATTTCATAATCATAAAATGCGGCAATTGCTAACATGATTCGGACAGACTTAAGCATCGCTACGGGTGAGAAGGTCTCATCATAGTCAACTCCTTGAACTTGTCGAAAACCTTTCGCGACAAGTCGAGTGTTGTAGACAGTAACATTACCATCAGCGTCAGTCTTCTTCTTGAAAATCCATTTATTTTCTATGGCTCGCCGATCATCGGGCAAGTCCACCAAAGTCCACACTTTGTTCTCATACATGGATCGTATCTCAAATTTCATGGCCTCAAGCCATTTATCGGAATCTGGGCTCATCATAGCTTCTTCTTAGTTCGTAGGTTTCCCATGATCTAGTAACATAACTTCCAGAACATGATTTCCGTACCCCTCTGGTGTAGAACATGCTCTGTTTGACCTACGAGGTCCAGTAGTAACTTGATCTGAAGTTTCATGATCATTATCATTAGCTTCCTCTCTAGTTGGTGTAGGCATCACGGGAACGGATTTCTCTGATGTGCTACTTTCCAATTCAAGAGAAGGTACAATTACCTCATCAAGTTCTACTTTTCTCCCATTCACTTCTTTCGAGAGAAACTCCTTCTCTAGAAATGTTCCATTCTTGGCAACAAAGATCTTGCCTTTGGATCTGTGGTAGAAGGTGTACCCAATTATTTCCTTAGGGTATCCTATGAAGACGCACTTCTCCGATTTGGGTTCGAGCTTATCAGGCTGAAGCCTTTTGACATAAGTGTCGCAACCCCAAACTTTAAGAAACAACAACTTGGGTTTCTTGCCAAACCATAGTTCATATGGTGCCGTCTCAACAGATTTAGACGGTGCCCTATTTAACGTGAATGCAGCTGTCTCTAATGCATAACCCCAAAATGATAGTGGTAAATCGGTAAGAGACATCATAGATCGCACCATATCTAATAAAGTACAGTTACGACGTTCGAACACACCATTACGCTGTGGTGTTCCATGTGGCGTGAGTTGTGAAACTATTCCACATTGTTTTAAATGAAGGCCAAACTCGTAACTCAAATATTCGCCTCCGCGATCAGATCGTAGAAACTTTATTTTCTTGTTACGATGATTCTCCACTTCACTCTGAAATTCTTTGAACTTTTCAAATGTTTCAGACTTGTGTTTCGTTAAGTAGATATACCCATACTGCTCAAATCATCTGTGAAGGTCAGAAAATAATGATACCCGCCACGTGCCTCAACACTCATCGGACCGCATACATCGTTATGTATTATTTCCAGTAAGTCATTGGCTCGCTCCATTGTTCCGGAGAATGGAGTTTTAGTCATCTTGCCCATGAGGCATCGTTCGCTAGTATCAAATGATTCATAATCAAGTGATTCCAAAAGTCCAGTTGCATGGAGTTTATTCATGCGCTTTACAACAATATGACCTAAACGGCAGTGGCAAAAATATGTTGCACTATTATTATAAACTTTGCATCTTTTGGCACCAATATTATGAATATGTGTATCATCACAATCAAGATTCAACAAAAATAGACCACTCTTCATGGGTGCATGACCATGAAAGATATTACTCATATAAATAGAACAACCATTATTCTCTGATTTAAATAAATAACCGTCTCATACTAAACAAGATCCAGATATAATGTTCATGCTCAACGGTGGCACCAAATAACAATTATTCAGGTCTAAAACTAATCCCAAGTAGATGTAGAGGTAGCGTGCCGACTGCGATCACATCGACCTTGGAACTATTCCCGACGCGCATCGTCACCTCGTCCTTAGCCAATCTTCATTTAATCCATAGCTCCTTTTTTGAGTTACAAATATGAGCAACCAAACCAGTATCAAATACATAGGCGCTACTACAAGCGTTAGTATGGTACACATCAATAACATGTATATCAAATATACCTTTGTTCACTTTGCCATCCTTCTTATCCACCAAATACTTGGGGAAGTTCCGCATCCAGTGACCAGTCCCTTTGCAGTAGAAGCACTCAGTTTCAAGCTTAGGTACAACTTTGGGCTTCTTCCCGAGAGTGGCAACTTGCTTGCCATTCTTCTTGAAGTTCCCCTTCTTTCGCTTGCCCTTTTTCTTGAAATTAGTGGTCTTGTTAACCATCAACACTTGATGCTCCATCTTGATTTCTACCTCCGCAGCTTTGAGCACTAGGAAGAGCTCAGGAATTGTCTTCTCCATCCCTTGCATATTATAGTTCATCACGAAGCCCTTATAGCTTGGTGGCAGTGATTGAAGAACTATGTCAATAACACTATCATCTGGAAGATTAACTCCTAGCTGAGTCAAGTGATTATGATACCCAGACATTTTGAGTATGTGTTCACTGACAGAACTGTTCTCCTCCATTTTGCAGCTATAGAACTTGTTGGAGACTTCATACCTCTCAACTCGGGCATTTGCTTGAAATATTAAATTTAACTCCTGGAACATCTCATATGGTCCATGACGTTCAAAATGTCTTTGAAGTCCCGATTCTAAGCCGTGAAGCATGGCACACGGAACTATCGAGTAGTCATCAGATCGAGCTTGCCAGACGTTCAAAACATCAGCATCTGCTCCTGCAGCAGGCCTTTCACCTAGTGGTGCATCAAGGGCATAATTATTTTGTTTAGCAATGAGGATAATCCTCAAGTTATGGACCCAGTCCGTGTAGTTGCTACCATCATATTTCAACTTAGCTTTCACTAGGAACGCATTAAAATTCAGAGGAACAGTAGCACGGTCCATTGATCTACGACATAGATATGCAAATACTATCAAGACTAAGTGCATGATAAATTAAGTTCAATTAATCAAATTACTTAAGAACGCCCCACTTAGATAGACATCCCTCAAGTCATCTAAATGATACATGATCCAAATCAACTAATCCATGTCCGATCATCACGTGAGATGGAGTAGTCATCAATGGTGAACATCTCTACGTTGATCATATCTACTATACGATTCACGTTCGGCCTTTCAGTCACCAGTGTTCTGAGGCCATGTCTGTACATGCTAGGCTCGTCAAGTTTAACCCAAGTATTCCACATGTGCAAAATTGTCTTGCACCCATTGTATGTGAACATGGAATCTATCACACCCGATCATCACGTGGTGTCTCAACACGACGAACTGTAGCAATGGTGCATACTCAGGGAGAACACTTTTACCTTGAAATTCAGTTAAGGGATCATCTTATAATGATACCGCTATACTAAGCAAAATAAGATGCATAGAAGATAAACATCACATGCAATCAAAATATGTGACATGATATGGCCATCATCATATTGTGCTTTTGATCTCCATCTCCAAAGTATCGTCATGATCTCCATCATCACCGGCTCGACACCTTGATCTCCATCGTTGCGTCGTGGCCGTCTCACCAACTATTGCTTCTACAACTATCGCTAACGCATAGTGATAAAGTAAAGCAATTAAATGGCGTTTGCATTTCATACAATAAAGAGAAAACCATAAGGCTCCTGTCGGTTGCCGATAATTTTTACAAAACAAGATCATCTCATACAACAACGTATATCACATCATGTCTTAACCATATCACATCACAACATGCCCTGCAAAAACAAGTTAGACGTCCTCTACTTTGTTGTTGCAAGTTTTACATGGCTGCTATGGGCTTCTAGCAAGAACCGTTCTTACCTACGCATCAAACCACAATGGTGTTTTATCAAGTTTACTATTTTAACCTTCTTCAAGGACCGGCCGCAGTCAAATTTGATTCAACTAAAGTAGGAGAAACAGACACCCGCCAACCACCTTTATATAAAACTAGTTGCATGTCTATCGGTGGAACCGGTCTCATATGTGCGTGGACATGTAAGGTTGGTCCAGGCCGCTTCACCCCACAATACCGCCGAATCAAAATAATATGTTGGTTGTAAACAGTATGACTATCACCACGCACAACTCTTTGTGTTCTACTTGTGCATATCATCTACGCATAGACCTGGCTCATGATGCCACTGTTGGGTAACTGTAGCAACCACGATCCCAATGGCTCGAAGTCTCTGTGCTTAAGTGTCATCCCTCGATAGGTATGCTGACACACACAGTACTCGAGGAATTATAACAGAGTTCAATCACACACTTATTACATCGTGGTCCTCATAGAGAGTATTTATTACACAAATAATATGGCTGAAGGCCATCTAAGCAAAATAACTGCGGAAGCTTTGAAGATAAATGAGTCCATCAACTCCAACGGCATAGCTGGGTGCATGACAACGACCTATCACACCTTATTCTTTGTCGATAAAGTCTGCAACATGAGACGTTGCAGCCGTGTAGGTCAGCACATGGAATATGCTGGCAGAGTTACACTGTAGAGCAAATGAATGCAAGAAACTATATCTACATGCATATTTGGCTGGTGGAGGCTCTAGGTTTAATGTTTTGCATAAAGCTAATTTTCCCTACAACAAAGGAATAAATTTTATTTACTACAAAGTTATACCAATATTTGAGAAGGTTCCTCCAACTCAAATCCCAAAATTAACCAAGTATCATCATTAAACCCAATTCCTTAATTAAAGAGTGATGAGATCAACAATAATATTCACTTCTAGATACTCAAGATGTCCATAACCGAGGACACGGCTAACCATGATTAGTTTATACACTCTGCAGAGGTTGCGCACTTTTCCCCACAAGACTCGACTGCATCCATGATCAGAAGATCGAGACATAGTCTTTCTGAAGCATTAACTCTCTACTCTGGGTAGATCGGTACACCTACTTTCCCCTACGTCTGCTAGTCCACCTCTTCAAGAGCTCACATAACTTACTCAACTATGCCAAAGCCCATAATGGCTTTTGGCTGCACACGGAAGTTTCTAGGCATGAAATATCATATGATCCCTTTGATCCTGGGTGGCGAACCGAGGGAAAGTCACACGGGTACTCCGTGATTCCCATGGGCAAGCATTATTTTCTCTAGGTGCCCCAACCAATCCACCCAGATGTGTATTAAAGTTCCCACCTTAATGTTATCCAAAATTATTATCTCTCAAAACTTCCATGAATATCACGATCCAATCCCCGTCTACGAGCATGTCTAAGCAATATAAGAGCATAACGTATATTCCCGGGGTGACCAAGGGTAATAGTTTCCTACCTCAGGTACTACAACTAAAACCATATGTTCCCAATCCTACTCATGCAAATAATTGAAAGGCAAAACTAATGCAAAGTAAAAACTGGGTATTGAAAAGTATGATCAAAGTGAAACTTGCCTCGTTGACGATCGGAAAACTCTAGGGATTCGTAGTAACAAGCTTCACACTCTGGAAAATCTAGCATAGACAAACAATAGCATACATAAGCAATCAAGCAAACGATGCAAAGAGAAAACGAAGAAACGATCCAAATAAAACACGAAAACAAGCAAATAACTAATCTAAATAGAAAACAAATTTTGAAAACATTATATTTATGTGGATTAGATCTTAACAGTAGGTACATGAGATTAGCTACGATTTGCAAAAAGAATCAGCTCAAATGGAGCTACGAAATTGAAGATACGAACAAAACTAGATCAAATTTTAATCTAAACTAAACTCAAATTTTACATTATCGAAAACATGTACAAGTTGGTTTACTGGATAGAGGGGATCTCTCTGAAGATTTAGGTGTTGGTTTCGTCGAAATTGGACAAACGAGCTAAAAGTTACGAGGGTTTAAAGATCAGGGGCTAATCTGCGAAGAAAATTTTCATGGATAGGTCCCTGGCCGAAAACTAAAATAAAAAGAAAAATCCTATCAAACGAATGTTCGCTACAGAACCTAATCTAACGAATTCGTTTGTTACAGAAACTAAACAAACGAACGGTTCGCTAAATAAACTAACTAATAAAATAAACCGATCTAAAACGATAAACCAAAAAAAGAAAGAAAACCAGCGGTTCGGTCGGTTTTGTACCGGTTCGGGGGTCTTCGGCGACGGCAGCGGGACGGCGGCAGCGAGAGAGGCGGGGCTCCGACGGCGGGGGCGTGGCTCGACCGCGCGGCGGCGGCGGCGGCGGCGGCGGCTTTGGTGGTGGGGAGAGAGGGGATCGGGGGCAGGGTATTTAAGGAGGGGAGGGGAGGCGAGGCCGGCTTGGAGGAGGGGCAAGCGGGTGGCGGCGCGGAGTCGGAGTCCGGGCCGGACTCCGGTCGCGGTGGCAACGGGCGATGGGACTCTATCCCGGAGTTGGCGCGGGCGCGGGGGCGAGCTGGGCCGTGGCCTGGCGCTATGCTGGGCCGGCCCAGTTCGACGCTACTTAAAAAACAATTTTTCCAGAGACTAAAACACGCAAAATAAATATAAATAATAGAGCAATGCTACACGCACGGAATATTTTTACTATCTATTATAGAGTGGCTTAGCTGGCTGATTTTGACTGGATAGAAATAAGCTCACGGGCCCACCCGCGCTGCAAATCAGGGGGGGGGGAGAAGAGTAGGTTGGAGAGAGTCCGTATTGCTAAGTAAACTGCCCGTATGTCTAGGATTTTCGTAAATAATATCCTAAAAATATCAAAAAAAATCACGTAGCTAAATGGCTTTATTAGTGACCTCGTGAACATTTTTCTGGGCCTAAATGCCTAAACTAAAAACAAATATTATAGTGTTAATTACTCAGCTAACAAATAAATAAACTAGTGAATAAAATCAAATAAACTCTCCGAAAATTCAAAATTCAATTTCCAATATTTTCTACTGATTTTCAAGAAGTCATATTATCTTCTCCCTTTATTTTAAAATATTTGGAAAAGAATTTTGAAAAACTATTTAATCCAATTTACCAAATTTTGATAAATCAAAATTGGATTTTTGTGAAACCTCCAACTCTCTCAAATTGGTCCTCGAGTTGCTTAAGGCCTCTTGGATCAAAATGCAACTAAAACAAAGCAAAAAAATGCAATAAATCATGGATGCATATGAATGATCTATGTATAACATCCAAATTGAAAATTGGGATGTTACAAACCTACCCCCTTAAGATGAATCTTGCCCTCGAGATTCGGGTTGGTCAGCAAAAAGGTGTGGGTGGTCCTTGCGGAGGTCTTCTTCTCGCTCCCAGGTAGCTTCCTCCTCGGTATGGTGGCTCCACTAAACTTTGCAAAACTTGATGACTCTTCTGCGAGTAACTCGGCTGGAAAACTCAGGAATCTTAACGGGTTTCTCTTCATAAGTCAGATCACTATCTAACTGAATCTCTTCCAGTGGCACTGTATCTCTCATAGGAATGTCAGCCATCTCTGCATGGCACTTCTTCAACTAGGAAACGTGAAACACATCGTGAACTCTTGACAAACTTTCGGGTAATTCCAACTTGTAGGCAACTTCTCCCATTCGTTCCAAAACTCTGTAGGGTCCCACAAATTGGGGTGCTAGCTTTCCCTTGACTCCAAAACGCTTAACTCCTCGAAGTGGGGATACACGAAGATATGCTCTGTCTCCGACTTCATAGGCTACCTCCTTGCGTCTAGTATCTGCATAGCTCTTTTGCCTGGACTGAGCTATCTTGAGTCTATCTCGAATCAACTTAACCTTCTCCTCATAATCTCTGATTAAGTCTGGTCTGAACAACTGTCGATGTCCAACTTCATCCCACCATAATTGTGTCCTACACCCCCTTCCGTACAAAGCTTCGAAAGGGGCCATCTTTAAACTGGCTTGATAACTGTTGTTATAGGAGAACTCTACATAGGGAAAATTATCATCCGAACTAGATCCATAATCTAGCGCACAAGCTCTCAACATGTCCTCTAGAATCTAATTGACTCTCTCGGTCTGTCCATCTATCTGCGGATGAAAGGCTGTACTGAACTCTAGCCTAGTACCCAAAGTTTCGTGCAACTGATTCCAAAACTTTGAAGTAAACTGTGGTCCTCTATCTAATACGATGGTCCTCAAAACTCCATGCAGACATACAATCCTGGTCATGTATATCTTCGCCAACTTAGCACTCGTATAAGTTGTTTTCACGGGGATGAAATGGGCTACCTTCGTCAAGCGATCAACTACAACCCAGATAGAGTCATAGCCTAAACGAGTCCTGGGTAATCCAGTGATGAAATCCATGCCAAGTTTATCCCACTTCCATTCAGGTATCGGCAAAGGCTGAAGTAACCCTGCTGGTTTCTGGTGCTCTGCCTTAACTCTCTGACATACGTCGCGTACTGCTACATACTTTGCAATATCCTTCTTCATTCATGTCCACCAAAAACTCTCCTTCAAATCCAGATACATCTTGGTGTTGCCTGGGTGAATCGAATAAGGCGAATCGTGAGCCTCTTGAAGAATTAACTTCCTGATCTTAGGGTCATTAGGCACATAGATACGATCCTCAAACCATAAAGTTTCGTGCCTGTCCTCACGGAAACCTTTAGCCTTTCCTTTACACATTCTTTCCTTTATCTCTGCAATCTCCTTGTCCGTCTTCTGGGATTCTCGGATCTTTCCCAGCAAAGTGGACTGAATTTTCTGTGCCACAACATAACCTCTCGGAACTATCTCCAAGCGAAGTTCTCGAAGGTCGTCTGCTAACTCCTGAGGTAATCCTTCGGTTATGAGCGTGTTAACATAACTCTTGCGGCTCAACGCATCTGCTACGACATTTGCCTTTCCTGGATGATAATGCAATCTCATGTCATAATTCTTTATGAGCTCCAACCATCTCCTTTGCCTGAGGTTTAACTCCTTCTGCGTGAAGATGTACTTCAAACTCTTATGATCCGTGTAAACATCGCAACGGTTACGATGAGAAAATGTCTCCATGTCTTGAGCGCATGCACTACGGCTGCTAACTCCAAATCATGTGTGGCATAATTTAACTCAAGAGGTCGAAGCTGATGTGAGGCATATGAAACAACTCTTCCTTCTTGCATAAGAACTCCTCCAAGTCCTTGATGAGAAGCGTTGCAATATACTTGGAAATCCTTGCGTATGTCCGGGAGAATCAACACTAGGGCTGTAACCAAACATTTCTTCAACTCCTGAAAACTGGCCTCACAATCCTCGGTCCATTTAAACTTGGTGTCCTTCTTCAATAACTCCGTCATGGGCTTCGTGATCTTGGAAAAATTCTCAATAAATCTCATAACCTGCGAGTCCAAGAAAACTTTGGATCTCTCCAACTGAGGTGGGTGCCAACCACTCAGTGACAGATGTCACCTTGGTAGGGTCTACTGCTATTCCTTCTCCTGATATAACATGTCCAAGAAATCCAACTTCCTTCAACCAAAACTCACATTTGCTAAACTTGGCATACAACTGATGTTTCCTGAGCTTCTCAAGAACCAAGCGCAAATGTTCCTTGTGCTCTTCTTCATTCTTCGAGTAGACCAATATATCGTCAATGAACACCACGACGAACTTGTCCAAGAACTCCATGAACACCTTGTTCATCATACTCATAAAATAGGCAGGGGCATTAGTCAAACCAAATGACATAATTGTATACTCATATAGCCCATACCTCATGGTAAAAGATGTCTTAGGTATATCCTGCTCTCGGATCTTCAGCTGGTGATAACCTGATCGAAGATCAATCTTGGAGAAAACCTTTGCTCCCTGTAGCTGGTCAAACAAATCATTGATCATCGGCAGAGGGTATTTATTCTTGATCATCACCTCATTCAGTGCACGATAATCAACCACCATCCTTAATGATCCATCCATCTTCTCAACTATAAGCACTGGGGCTCCCCAAGGTGACGAGCTTGGTCGAATATAACCTTTCTCCAGTAACTCCTTAATCTGTTTCTTAATTTCCTCCAGATCATTGGCGGGCATCCGACACGGTCTCTTTGATATTGGTCCGGTGCCTGCCAACAACTCGATCAGAAATTCAATATCCTGGTCTGGTGGCATGCCTGGTAACTCCTCCGAAAATACATCGAGATAATCCTTCACCACTGGTACTTCCTCCTGAACAACTCCAGATAGGGAATTCACTTGAGTCCTCCTTGGAACATGCCTAGACACATACTTGATCCTTTTTCCCTCTGGGTGGTGAGAAGAATTTATTTATTGGTGCAATCGATGTTTCCCTCAAATTTGGATAGCCAATCCATGCCTAGGATCATGTCCAATCCTTGTGACTCCAGGACAATAAGGTCGGTGGGGAAAACATGTCTACCTATGGTTATTGGCAACTGATAACATCCCCGACTAGCCATATACTCTGCTCCTGGGGAACTCACTAACATAGGTGACTTAAGGGCTACTATTAGTAACTTAAACTTGTCCATAAATCCCCTTGATATGAATGAATGAGATGCACCAGTATCAAAAAGTACAAGGGTTGTAAATGCATTAATAAAAAACTTACCGACAACTGCGTCGGGCTGCTCCTCAATCTCCTCCACACTGACGTGGTTCACCTGACCTCTGGTGAAAGGGTTGGGCTTCTTTATAGAACTTCCATTGCCATTTCCATTCTTTGCTTCAGAACATTCAGTGGCGTAGTGTCCGGTCTTCCCGCACTTGAAACAAGTAATGTGACTCAGATCCTTCTTGGCGGGCATCGCGGGGTTGGAACGGCTCTGGCTGTTGCTTCCTCCATTCCCATTACCATTCTTAGAGCCACTATGGTTGTGTGAACTTCCTCCATTGTGCGAATGTTCTCCATGGTTATGCCCTCCATGGTTATGAGTGTGTCCTCCCGAGTACGGGGAATAGCAAGGCTTCTGCTGAGCTCCAGAATTATACCTCCCCTGTCCGTACTTCCTCTTGCAATTGTCAATCTGCTGCTACTTGCCTTCAATCATCAGGGCCATGTCTACCAGCTCCTGGTAGTTGTTGAAGGTTGCCACCATCAACTACATACTTAGCTCATCATTGAGTCCCTCAAGAAACTTCTCTTGCTTCGCGGCATCTGTGGCTACATCATTTGGGGTATAGCGTGCTAGCTTGCTGAACTCATCCACATATTGTCCCACTATACGACTCCCTTGGCGTAAGTTGCAGAACTCACGCTTCTTCAAACTCATGGCTCCAGCTGAAACATGTCCAGTGCAGAAGGCCTGCTGAAACTTATCCCATGTAACTGTAGCTATGGGGTAAGTGGTGGTGAAATTCTCCCACCAAGAGGTTGCGTGTCCATCAAGCTGATGTGCGGCAAAGCGCACTCTCTCCGCATCCGTGCATCCAGCAGTGATCATCTCCCGCTCAATCTTGTGGAGCCAATCATCTGCAACAATTGGCTCGGTGCTGCTAGAGAACACCGGCGGATTCAACCTCAGAAAACAGGCTAGGCTGTCAACAGGGGGTGGTGGCGGTGGGTTGTTGTTGTTTTTGTTGTTGCTGTTGCCTTGGTTCTGGACCAACATCTGCATCAAGGCATTCTGTTGCTGGATCAACTGGGTGAGCTCCAGCGGGAAGTGAATCCGGGGTTACGTCTCGGAGGCATCTGATGGGTTAGAGGGGGTGAGAAAACATAATAGAATAAGGTCTATGAGAGATTTCACTACCCATATGCATATGAGGCAAATACATTCAATTCACACCACTCAATATCAAACAAGGTTCACACAAACAATCTAACTACTATTACAAATCGATCAATCCTAACTACTTGGAAGAATACTACTAGTAACATGGTGGTCGTCTAGAAGTTTTGATCGATGGAAGACTCCATAATATCAGCTCCAGCTTTGTCTTCATAATCATCATCACTGTCATCATCTGCATCACTGTCCGTGTCGGTGTCATCCAATATGATGTAGTCCTTCGAATGAATATCCACTTCAGTTTCTTGCTCCGGGTTCACCACGGGTATTCCAAGCTTCTTATTCAGATCTTCATGCTTCTCCAGTAGCACAACAATTTCTTCTTCATATCCATCGCGTGTTGATTTGAGTTCCTCTTCTAGCTCGATATTCCTCTTCAACACCTTCTTGGTCTTCTTCATGATAGCGCACATCTGGTTCTCATATCGACGAATGTGTTGATCCATCTCCTGAATGTACGCTGCAATTGATCCATCCTTCCTGGTACGAAGCATCTCCCATTGCTTGTCTCGGTGTCCACATATCTGGTAGACGGTGTCTTCAAGCTCCTTGTGGTATACCTCACAAATGCGTCCAAAGGTGATGTGGGCTGCCATGCTCTTTCCCAAGTTCCAAGTTGGCGCATCCAAGGTAAAATCAATGGGCTCCGTTGTTGGCGCAAATGTCCTCCCAGGTACACGAAGTTTGATCTTGCAGTGCTCCTCTTCTGGTAAAGTTGCAGTGAAGGTTCCAGTGAAGCTTGGTAGTCCAATGTTCAGATACTTCGTGACTTCCTTCAAGTGTCGTCCGAAATGAGTGTTGTCACCCGGCTGAGTGAACTTGTTCCTGGGGTTCGACATCTATAGAGTAGAAATAGAGGAGGATTAGAAATGAGAAGAGAAGAGTATCCTGTGGATTTTCCTAGTGGTCGCATCCTACATTCAGCGTGTGCTCTGATACCATCTTGTATCGACCATGATCCCAATGGATCAAAGTCTTTGTGCTTAAGTGTCATCCCTGGATTGGTATGCTGACACACACAGTACTCGAGGAATTATAACAGAGTTCAATCACACACTTATTACATCGTGGTCCTCATAGAGAGTATTTATTACACAAATAATATGGCTGAAGGCCATCTAAGCAAAATAACTATGGAAGCTTCGAAGATAAATGAGTCCATCAACTCCAACGGCATAGCTGAGTGCATGAGAACGACCTATCGCACCTTATTCTTTGTCAGTAAAGTCAGCAACATGAGACGTTGCAGTCGTGTAGGTCAGCACATGGAATATGCTGGCAGAGTTACACTGTAGAGCAAATGAATGCAAGAAAGTATATCTACATGCATATTTGGCTGGTGGAGGCTCTAAGTTTAATGTTTTGCATAAAGCTAATTTTCCCTACAACAAAGGAATAGATTTTATTTACTACAAAGTTATACCAATATTTGAGAAGGTTCCTCCAACTCAAATCCCAAAATTAACCAAGTATCATCATTAAACCCAATTCATTAATTAAAGAGTGATGAGATCAACAATAATATCCACTTCTAGATACTCAAGATGTCCATAACTGGTGACACGGCTAACCATGATTAGTTTATACACTCTGCAGAGGTTGCGCACTTTTCCCCACAAGACTCGACCACATCCATGATCGGAAGATCGAGACATAGTCTTTCTGAAGCATTAACTCTCTACTCTGGGTATACTGGTACACCTACTTTCCCCTACATCTGCTAGTCCACCTCTTCAAGAGCTCACACAACTTACTCAACTATGCCAGAGCCCTTAATGGCTTGTGGCTGCACACAGAATTTTCTAGGCATGAAATATCATATGATCCCTTTGAGCCTGGGTGGCGAACCGAGGGAAAATCACACGGGTACTCCGGGATTCCCATGGGCAAGCATTAGTTTCTCTAGGTGCCCCAACCAATCCACCCAGATGTGTATTAAAGTTTCCACCTTAATGTTATCCAAAATTATTATCTCTCACTGAAGGAAATATGCCCTAGAGGCAATAATAAATTTATTATTTATTTCCTTATTTCATGATAAATGTTTATTATTCATGCTAGAATTGTATTAACCGGAAACATAATACATGTGTGAATACATAGACAAACATAGTGTCACTAGTATGCCTCTACTTGACTAGCTCGTTTATCAAAGATGGTTGTGTTTCCTAGCCATGGACAAAAGAGTTGTCATTTGATTAACGGGATCACATCATTAGGAGAATGATGTGATTGAAATGACCCATTCCGTTAGCCTAGCACTTGATCGTTTAGTATATTGCTATTGCTTTCTTCATGACTTATACATGTTCCTGTAACTATGAGATTATGCAACTCCCGTTTACCGGAGGAACATTTTGGGTACTACCAAACGTCACAATGTAACTGGGTGATTATAAAGGAGTACTACAGGTGTCTCCAAAGGTACATGTTGAGTTGGCGTATTTCGAGATTAGGTTTTGTCACTCCGATTGTCGGAGAGGTATCTCTGGGCCCTCTCAATAATGCACATCACTATAAGCCTTGCAAGCAATGTGACCAATGAGTTGGTTACGATATGATGCATTACGTAACGAGTAAAGAGACTTGCCGGTAACGAGATTGAACTAGGTATTGGATACCGACGATCGAATCTCGGGCAAGTAACATACCGATGACAAAGGGAACAACGTATGTTGTTATGCGGTTTGACCGATAAAGATCTTCGTAGAATATGTAGGAACCAATATGGGCATCCAGGTTCCGCTATTGGTTATTGACCGAGAATAGTTCTAGGTCATGTCTACATAGTTCTCGAACCCGTAGGGTCCGCACGCTTAACATTACGATGACAGTTTTATTATGAGTTTATAAGTTTTGATGTACCGAAGTTTGTTCGGAGTCCCGGATGTGATCACAAACATGACGAGGAGTCTCGAAATGGTCGAGACATAAAGATTGATATATTGGACGACTATATTCGGACACCGGAAGTGTTCCGGATGATTTCGGAGAAAACCGGAGTGCCGGAGGGGTTACCGGAACCCCCCCCCCCCGGGAGAGTAATGGGCCTTATGGGCCTTGGAGGGGAAGAGAGAGGGGCGGCCAGGGCGGGCTGCGCGCCCCCTCTCCCTCTGGTCCGAATTGGACTACGAGGGGGGGCGGCGCCCCCCTCTTTCCTTCCCCCCTCTCCCTCTTCCTTCCTCCTCCTAGTAGGAGTAGGAAAGGAGGAGTCCTACTCCTACTAGGAGGAGGATTCC
>NC_041383.1:236982342-237079804 GCF_002162155.2 Triticum dicoccoides
CTCCTCCTTGGCGCGCCCTCCTTGGGCCGGCCGGCCTCTCCCCTTGCTCCTTTATATACGGGGGCAGGGGGCACCCCATAGACACACAAGTTGATCTACGGATCGTTCCTTAGCCGTGTGCGGTGGCCCCCTCCACCATATTCCACCTCGGTCATATCGTCGCGGAGTTTAGGCGAAGCTCTGCGCCGGTAGAACATCATCATCGTCACCACGCCGTCGTGCTGACGGAACTCATCCCCGAAGCTTTGCTGGATCGGAGCCCGGGGATCGTCATCGAGCTGAACGTGTGCTGAATTCGGAGGTGCCGTACGTTCGGTGCTTGGATCGGTCGGATCGTGAAGACGTACGACTACATCAACCACATTGTCATAACGCTTCCGCTTACGGTCTACGAGGGTACATGGACAACACTCTCCCCTCTTGTTGCTATGTCATCACCATGATCTTGCGTGTGCATAGGAATTTTTTTGAAATTACTACGTTCCCTAACAGTCGCATCTGAGCCAGGTTTTATGCGTAGATGTCATATGCACGAGAAGAACACAAGTGAGTTGTGGGCGATACAAGTCATACTGCTTACCAGCATGTCATACTTTGGTTCGGCGGTATTGTGAGATGAAGCGGCCCGGACCAACATTACGCGTACGCTTACGCGAGACTGGTTTCACTGTTACGAGCACTCGTGCTTAAAGGTGGCTGGCGGGTGTCTATCTCTCTCACTTTAGCTGAATCGAGTGTGGCTACGCCCGGTCCTTGCGAAGGTTAAAATAGCACTAACTTGACGAACTATCATTGTGGTTTTGATGCGTAGGTAAGAACGGTTCTTGCTCAGCCCGTAGCAGCCACGTAAAACTTGCAACAACAAAGTAGAGGACGTCTAACTTGTTTTTGCAGGGCATGTTGTGATGTGATATGGTCAAGACGCGATGCTATATTTTATTGTATGAGATGATCATGTTTTGTAACCGAGTTATCGGCAACTGGCAGGAGCCATATGGTTGTCGCTTTATTGTATGAAATACAAACGCCCTGTAATTGCTTTACTTTATCACTAAGCGGTAGCGATAGTCGTAGAAGCAATAGATGGCGTAACGACAACGATGCTACGATGGAGATCAAGGTGTCGCGCCGGTGACGATGGTGATCACGACGGTGCTTCAGAGATGGAGATCACAAGCACAAGATGATGATGGCCATATCATATCACTTATATTGATTGCATGTGATGTTTATCCTTTATGCATCTTATCTTGCTTTGATTGACGGTACCATTTTAAGATGATCTCTCACTAAATTATCAAGAAGTGTTCTCCCTGAGTATGCACCGTTGCGAAAGTTCTTCGTGCTGAGACACCACGTGATGATCGGGTGTGATAGGCTCTACGTTCAAATACAACGGGTGCAAAACAGTTGCACACGCAGAATACTCAGGTTAAACTTGACGAGCCTAGCATATACAGATATGGCCTCGGAACACGGAGACCGAAAGGTCGAACATGAATCATATTGAAGATATGATCAACATAGTGATGTTCACCATTGAAAACTACTCCATCTCACGTGATGATCGGACATGGTTTAGTTGATTTGGATCACGTGATCACTTAGATGACTAGAGAGATGTCTGTCTAAGTGGGAGTTCTTAAGTAATATGATTAATTGAACTTTAATTTATCATGAACTTAGTCCTGGTAGTATGTTGCAAATTATGTTATGGATCATATAGCTCACGTTGTTGCTTTCATATGTTTATTTTGATATGTTCCTAGAGAAAACTGTGTTGAAAGATGTTAGTAGCAATGATGCGGATTGGATCCATGATCTGAGGTTTATCCTCATTGCTGCACAGAAGAATTATGTCCTTGATGCACCGCTAGGTGACAGACCTATTGCAGGAGCAGATGCAGACGTTATGAACGTTTGGCTAGCTCAATATGATGACTACTTGATAGTTTAGTGCACCATGCTTAACGGCTTAGAATCGGGACTTCAAAGATGTTTTGAACGTCATGGACCATATGAGATGTTCCAGGAATTGAAGTTAATATTTCAAGCAAATACCCGAGTTGAGAGATATGAAGTCTCCAACAAGTTCTATAGCTAAAAGATGGAGGAGAATCGCTCAACTAGTGAGCATGTGCTCAGATTGTCTGGGTACTTCAATCGCTTGAATCAAGTGGGAGTTAATCTTCCAGATAAGATAGTGATTGACAGAATTCTCTAGTCACCATCACTAAGTTACTAGAACTTCGTGATGAACTATAGTATGCAAGGGATGACGAAAACGATTCCCGAGCTCTTCGTGATGTGGAAATCAACGAAGGTAGAAATCAAGAAAGAGCATCAAGTGTTGATGGTTGACAAGACCACTAGTTTCAAGAAAAGGGCAAAGGGAAAGAAAGGGAACTTCAAGTAGAATGACAAGCAAGTTGTCACTCCCACGAAGAAGCCCAAAGCTGGACCAAAGCCTGAAATTGAGTGCTTACACTGCAAAGGAAATGGTCACTGGAAGCGGAAATGCCCTGAATATTTGGTGGATAAGAAGGATGGCAAAGTGAACAAGGGTATATTTGATATACAGGTTATTGATGTGTGCCTTACTAGTGTTTATAGTAGCCCTTGAGTATTTGATACTTGTTCGGTTGCTAAGATTAGTAACTCGAAACAGGAGTTACAGAATAAACAGAGACTAGTTGAAGGGGAAGTGACGATGAGTGTTGGAAGTAGTTCCAAGATTGATATGATCATCCTCGCACACTCCCTATACTTTCGGGATTATTGTGTTAAACCTAAATAAATGTTATTTGGCGTTTGCGTTGAGCATGAATATGATTTGATCATGTTTATTGCAATGCGGTTATTCATTTAAAGTCAGAGGATAATTGTTGTTCTATTTGCATGAATAAAACCTTCAATGGTCATACACCCAATGAAAATAGTTTGTTGGATCTCGATCATAGTGATACACATATTCATAATATTGATGCCAAAAGATGCAAAGTTAATAATGATAGTGCAACTTAATTGTGGCACTGCCGTTTGGGTCATATCGGTGTAAAGCGCATGAAGAAACTCCATAAAGATGGATTTTCGGAATGACTTGGTTATGAATCATTTGATGCTTGCGAACCGTGCCTTTTGGGCAAGATGACTAAAACTCCGTTCTCCAGAACAATGGAACCAGCTACTGACTTATTGGAAATAATACATACCGATGTATGCGATCCAATGAGTATTGATGCTCTTGGCAAGTATCGTTATTTTCTGACCTTCACAAGATGATTTGAGTAGATATGGGTATATCTACTTGATGAAACGTAAGTCTGAAATAGTTGAAAGGTTCAAAGAATTTCAGAGTGAAGTGGAAAAAATCATCATAACAAGAAAATAAAGTTTCTATGATCTGATTGTAGAGATGAATATTTGAGCTACGAGTTCGGTCTTCAATTAAAACAATGTGGAATAGTTTCACAGCTCACGCCACCTGGAACACCACAATGTTATGGTGTGTCCGAATGTCGTAACCGCACTTCATTGATATGGTGCGATCTATGATGTCTCTTACTGATTTACCACTATTGTTTTGGGGTTATGCATTAGAGACAGCTGCATTCAGGTTAAAAAGGGCACCATCTAAATCCGTTGAGACGACACCATATGAACTGTGGTTTAGCAAGAAACCCAAGTTGTCGTTTCTTAAATTTGGGGTTGCGATGCTTATGTAACAAAGTTTCATCCTGATAAGCTCAAACCCAAATCGGAGAAGTGCGTCTTCATAGAATACCCAAAGGAAATTGTTGGGTACACCTTCTATCACAGATCCGAAGGCAAGTTATTCGTTGCTAAAAATGGATCCTTTCTAGAGAAGGAGTTTCTCTCGAAAGAAGTGAGTGGGAGGAAAGTAGAACTAGATGAGGTAACTGTACCTTCTCCCGAATTGGAAAATAGTTCATCACTGAAATCAGTTCCAGTGATTCCTACACCAATTAGTGAGGAAGCTAATGATGATGATCATGAAACTTCAGATCAAGTTACTACAGAACCTCGTAGGTCTTCCAGAGTACGGTCCGCACCAGTGTGGTACGGTAATCCTGTTCTGAAAGTCTTGTTACTAGACCATGATAAACCTACGAACTATGAGGAAGCGATGATGAGCCCAGATTCCGCAAAATGGCTGGAGGCCAGGAAACCTGAGATAGGATCCATGTATGCGAACAAAGTGTGGACTTTGGTGGACTTGCCCGATGATCGGCAAACCATAAGAAATAAATGGATCTTCAAGAGGAAGACGGACGTTGATAGTAGTGTTACTATCTACAAAGCTCGACTTGTCGCAAAAAGGTTTTTGACAAGTTCAAGGTGTTGACTACAATGAGATTTTCTCAACTGTAGTGATGCTTAAGTCTGTCCGAATCATGTTAGCAATTGCCACATTTTATGAAATCTGGCAAATGGATGTCAAAACTGCATTCCTTAATGGTTTTCTTAAAGAAGAGTTGTATATGATGCAACCAGAAGGTTTTGTCAATCCTAAAGGTACTACCAAATGTGCAAGCTCCAGCAATCCATCTATGGACTGGTGCAAGCATCTCAGAGTTGGAATATACGCTTTGATAAGTTGATCAAAGCATATAGTTTTGTACAGACTTACGGTGAAGCCTGTATTTACAAGAAAGTGACTGGGAGCACTACATCATTTTTGATAAGTATATGTGAATGACATATTGTTGATCGGAAATAATGTAGAATTATTCTGCAAAGCATAAGGGAGTGTTTGAAAGGGGTTCTTTAAAAGAAAGACCTCAGTAAAGCTACTTACATATTGAGCATCAAGATCTATTGAGATAGATCAAGACGCTTGATAAGATTTTCAATGAATACATACCTTGATAAATTTTTGAAATAGTTCAAAATGGAACAGTCAAAGAAGGAGTTCTTGCCTGTGATACAAAGGTGTGAAGTTGAGTAAGACTCAAGACCCGACCATGGCAGAAAATAGAAAGAGAATGAAAAGTCATTCCCTATGCCTCAGTCATAAGTTCTATAAAGTATGCTATACTGTGAACCAGACCTATTGTATACCTTGCTCTGAGTTTGACAAAGGAATACAATTTTGATCTAAGACTAGATCACTGGACAGGAGTCAAGAATATCCTTAGTGAGGACTAAGGACATGTTTCTCGATTATGGAGGTGATAAAAGAGCCTGTCGTAAAAAGTTACAACGATGCAAGCTTTTACACCAATCCAGATGACTCTAAGTCTCAATCTGGATACATATTGAAAGTGGGAGCAATTAGCTAGAGTAGCTCCGTGCAGAGCATTGTGGACATAGAATATTTGCAAAATACATACGGCTCTGATTGTGACAGACCCGTTGACTAAGCTTCTCTCACGAGCAAAACATGATCACACCATAGTACTCTTTGGGTGTTAATCACATAGCGATGTGAACTAGATTATTGACTCTAGTAAACCCTTTGGGTGTTGGTCACATGACGATGTGAACTATGGGTGTTAATCATATACAGATATGAATATTGGTGTTAAATCACATGGCGATGTGAACTAGATTATTGACTCTAGTGCAAGTGGGAGACTGAAGGAAATATGCCCTAGAGGCAATTATAAAGTTATTATTTATTTCCTTATTTCATGATAAATGTTTATTATTCATGCTAGAATTGTATTAACCGGAAACATAATACATGTGTGAATACATAGACAAACATAGTGTCACTTGTATGCCTCTACTTGACTAGCTCGTTTATCAAAGATGGTTGTGTTTCCTAGCCATGGACAAAAGAGTTGTCATTTGATTAACGGGATCACATCATTAGGAGAATGATGTGATTGACATGACCCATTCCGTTAGCCTAGTACTTAATCGTTTAGTATATTGCTATTGCTTTCTTCATGACTTATACATGTTCCTGTAACTATGAGATTATGCAACTCCCGTTTACTGGAGGAACATTTTGGGTACTACCAAATGTCACAACGTAACTGGGTGATTATAAAGGAGTACTACAGGTGTCTCCAAAGGTACATGTTGAGTTGGCGTATTTCGAGATTAGGTTTTGTCACTCCAATTGTCGGAGAGGTATCTCTGGGCCCTCTCGGTAATGCACATCACTATAAGCCTTGCAAGCAATGTGACCAATGAGTTGGTTATGAGATGATGCATTACGTAACGAGTAAAGAGACTTGCTGGTAACGAGATTGAACTAGGTATTGGATACCGACGATCGAATCTCGGGCAAGTAACATACCGATGACAAAGGGAACAACGTATGTTGTTATGCGGTTTGACCGATAAAGATCTTCGTAGAATATGTAGGAACCAATATGGGCATCCAGGTTCCGCTATTGGTTATTGACTGAGAATAGTTCTAGGTCATGTCTACATAGTTCTCGAACCCGTAGGGTCCACACGCTTAACGTTACGGTGACAGTTTTATTATGAGTTTATAAGTTTTGATGTACTGAAGTTTGTTCGGAGTCCCGGATGTGATCACGGACATGACGAGGAGTCTCGAAATGGTCGAGACATAAAGATTGATATATTGGACGACTATATTCGGACACCGGAAGTGTTCCGGGTGATTTCGGAGAAAACCGGAGTGCCGGAGGGGTTACCGGACCCCCCCCCCCCCGGAGAGTAATGGGCCTTATGGGCCTTGGAGGGGAAGAGAGAGGGGCGGCCAGGGTGGGCCGCGCACCCCCTCTCCCTCTGGTCTGAATTGGACTAGGAGGGGGGCGGCGCCCCCCTCTTTCCTTCCCCCCTCTCCCCCTTCCTTCCTCCTCCTAGTAGGAGTAGGAAAGGAGGAGTCCTACTCCTACTAGGAGGAGGATTCCTCCTCCTTGGCGCGCCCTCCTTGGGCCGGCCGGCCTCCCCCTTGCTCCTTTATATACGGGGGCAGGGGGCACCCCATAGACACACTAGTTGATCTACGGATCGTTCCTTAGCCGTGTGCGGTGCCCCCCTCCACCATATTCCACCTCGGTCATATCGTCGCGGAGTTTAGGCGAAGCTCTGCGCCGGTAGAACATCATCATCGTCACCACGCCGTCGTGCTGACGGAACTCATCCCCGAAGCTTTGCTAGATCGGAGCCCGGGGATCATCATCGAGCTGAACGTGTGCTGAACTCGGAGGTGCCGTACGTTCGGTGCTTGGATCGGTCGGATCGTGAAGACGTACGACTACATCAACCGCGTTGTCATAACGCTTCCGCTTCCGGTCTACGAGGGTACATGGACAACACTCTCCCCTCTCGTTGCTATGTCATCACCATGATCTTGCGTGTGCGTAGGAATTTTTTTGAAATTACTACGTTCCCCAACACTCACAACTTCCATGAATATCACGATACAATCCCCGTCTATGAGCATGGCTAAGCAATATAACAGCATAACATATATTCCCGGGGTGACCAAGGGTAATAGTTTCCTACCTCAGGTACTACAACCAAAACCATATGTTCCCAATCCTACTCATGCAAATATTTGAAAGGCAAAACTAATGCAAAGTAAAAACTGGGTATTGAAAAGTATGATCAAAGTGAAACTTGCCTCGTTGATGATCGGAAAACTCTAGGGATTCGTAGTAACAAGCTTCGCACTCTGGAAAATCTAGCGTAGACAAACAATAGCATACATAAGCAATCAAGCAAACGATGCAAAGAGAAAACAAAGAAACAATCCAAATAAAACACGAAAACAAACAAATAACTAATCTAAACAGAAAACAATTTTAGCAGCACTATATTTATGCGGATTAGATCTTAACAGTAGGTACATGAGATTAGCTACGATTTGCAAAAAGAATCAACTCAAACGGAGCTACGAAACTCAAGATACGAACAAAACAAGATCAAATTCAAATCTGAACTAAACTCAAATTTTAAATTATCAAAGACATGTTCAAGTTGGTTTACTGGATAGAGGGGATTGCTCTGAACATTTAGGCATTGGTTTCGTCGAATTTGGACAAACGAGCTAAAAGTTACAAGGGCTTAAAGATCAGAGGCTAATATCCGAAGAAAATATTTGCGGATAGGTCCCTGTCCAAAAACTAAAAGAAAAAGAAAAATCCTATCGAACGAACGTTTGCTACAGAACCTAATATACCGAATTCGTTTGTTACAGAAACTAAACAAATGAACGGTTCACTAAATAAACTAACTAATAAAATAAACCGATCTAAAACGATAAACCAAAAAAAAAACGACAGAAAACCGACGGTTCGGTCGGTTTTTTACCGGTTCGGGGTTCATCGGCGACATCGGCGGCGTTGGGCGAGGCGGCGACTTCGGGCGAGCCGGGGCTCCGGCAGCGGGGGCGCGGCTCGGCGGCGCGGTTGCGGGCGGTGGCGGTTGCAGCAGCGACGGTTGTAGCGGCGGCGGCGGCTTCAGTGGTGGGGAGAGAGGGGATCGGGGGTGGGGTATTTAAGGAGGGGAGGGGAGGCGAGGCCGGCTTGGAGGAGGGGCTAGCGGGTGGCGGCGCGGAATCGAAATCCGGACCGGACTCCGGTCACGGTGGCGGCGGGCGACGGGACTCTGTCGCGGAGTCGAGCGCAGGGGTGAGCTGGGCCGCAGCCTGGCGCTGAGCTGGGCTGGCCTAGTTAGGCGGAACTTTTTTTTCAAAAAAACAAAAACAATTTTTCTAGAGACTAAAACACGCAAAATAAATATAAATAGTATCCTAAAAATATCAGAAACATTCACGTAGCTAAATGGCCTTATTAGTGACCTCGTGAATATTTTTCTGGGCCTAAATGCCTAAACTAAAAACAAACATTATAGTGCTAATTACTCAGCTAACAAATAAATAAACTAGTGAATAAGATCAAATAAACTCTTCAAAAATTCAAAATTCAATTTCCAATATTTTTCTACTGATTTTGAAGAAGTCATATTATCGTCTCTCTTTATTTTAAAATATTTGAAAAAGAATTTTGAAAAACTAATTGATCCAATTTACCAAATTTTGATAAATCAAAATTGGATTTTTGTGAAACCTCCAACTCTCTCAAATTGGTCCTTGAGTTGATTAAGGCCTCTTGGATCAAAATGCAACTAAAACAAAGCAACAAAATGCAATAAATCATGGATGCATATGAATGATCTATGTATAACATCCAAATTGAAAATTGGGTTGTTACAATAATGTTGCATGGAAAACAATTTTTTTCTACACACACGCAATGATCTATTCATGAAGATGCATAGCAATGAGAGGGAGTGTCGGTGTCAAAATCGGCGGATCTCGGGTAGGGGGTCCCGAACTGTGCGTCTAGGCGGATGGTAACAGGAGACAAGGGACACGATGTTTTACCCAGGTTCGGGCCCTCTCGGTGGAGGTAAAACCCTACGCCCTGCTTGATTAATATTGATGATATGGGTAGTACAAGAGTAGATCTACCACGAGATCAAGGAGGCTAAACCCTAAAGCTAGCCTATGGGATGATTGTTGTAATGTATGTTGTGTCCTACGGACTAAAGCCCTCCGGTTTATATAGACACCGGAGAAGGCTAGGGTTACACAGAGTCGGTTACAAAGGTAGGAGATCTACATATCCGTATCGCCAAGCTTGCCCTCCACGCCAAGGAAAGTCCCATCCGGACACGGGACGGAGTCTTCAATCTTGTATCTTCGTAGTCTTGGAGTCCGGCGGACGATGATAGTCCGGCTGTCCGGACACCCCCTAGTCCAGGACTCCCTCAGTAGCCCCCGAACCAGGCTTCAATGACGATAAGTCCAGCGCGTATATAGTCTTCGGCGTTGCAAGGCGGGTTCTCCCTTCAATTTCCATGTACCTGCCGAACAGTGTCCGGCTTCATTATAAATACTGTGTTTCTTGGCTTCTTCGTCCAATAATGGCCTTCTTCCACGCGTCGCACGAATGCGAAAAGCCAGGGTGTCTTTTATGTTTCACCCCCTAGTCGTGCGAGTCATCCGCCTACAAAAGAGGCAAAAATCCAGATCCAAACCACACCATCTTCCTTCTGCGAATACTTCATCGGAGCGCCCTTGACCTAAAAATCCATTCCATCATGGACCGTCGACGCGGCTCCTCTTCTCGCGCTTCCAGCCCACCGCCAGGAGATTGGAGGAGGTGCTCTGCTCCACACAATGAGCTAGAGAAGCTCCAAGCGGGGGGATATCTCCCTCCGGCCTTCATGGTCCCGGTTCGAGCCGGGCTGGCCACCTACCAAGGTGGGAAGCAAGCGGAGGCTACCCCAAGTCCCAACAAAGGGGAGAGGGTATGCATTGTCCCCTATCTGATAAGGGGACTCGGATTCCCAATACATCTGTTTCTCCGCGGGCTCCTGGAATTCTACGGACTCCAGCTCCATCACCTTACGCCCTCCTCTATCCTGCATATCACGGGCTACGTAGCTCTTTGCGAGCTTTTCCTGGGCATCAAGCCCCATTTTGCACTATGGAAGAGGCTGTTCTGCCTCGTACCCCGTTCTCACGAGGGATCTATATATCAAGTAGGCGGCGCCGAAATATGGCGCATTGCTGAGACCGGATACCCATCTGGTACTCCTAAGAAGGCGTCAAGCCGTCAGAGTGGTTTTACATAGAAGACGCTCCGCTGCCAGACCCAGTCCGGATTGGCCTCCCGGAGTTTAGCGCTGCTCCTCTGAAGAAACGCCTCAGCTGGCGCCCACGGAGCCCCTGATTGGAGGAAGACAAGAGCGTCCATTACTTGATGGGCCGAATAAGATTACTGGCCCATTCCGGTTTGACCATGATCGGAGTCATGGAGACATGCATTAGGCGGGGGGTACAGCCATTGCAATACAGAGGCCACCCCATGTGGGATTTCAACGGGGAAGACGACACCACCCGTCATGGCCGCGAAGGGCCGGATTCGACCGAGGATCTGGTGCAGATCCTGTCCGGCCTGTACAAGGGGGAGAAGGAGGACTTCCTTTGAACGAACCCTTCGAATGGGTTTTCCATGAACAACCCTAGAGGCTGGGTAAGCAAACACTTTTAAGGGCTCAACCCATGCTTTCGAAGTTTAGGCTTCTTACATTACGTCTTCGGCGCAGGATCTGCGCCGGACTATGGAGGACATGGTAAGTCCCGCTCCGCAACCCGAGGATCCAGAAAGATCCCGGGATCCGGCCTCCGAAGAGGACCCGGATATTCAGGTGGAGCTGATCGACGGGGTGTTCCATCAACTCAGCATGGATAACGCTTTAGTCGCCATTACGGCGGACTACCCCGGACTGTATCCGGCTTCCCAGGTGACTGTGACCGAGGTCCGGACACCATTATCTCTTCCTTGCCCATTTCTGACCTTCGCGAATGATGGTGTTTTACAGGAAGCGCCTTCAAGGCGGGAAGCCGAGCCCGCGGCGGCTGACCAACAAAGGTCAGTTCGGACCAGCAGGCGGAAAAGGAGCGCGGCACGGACTGAAACGTCGCCGCAAAGGTATAGCTCGTCTTTAAATTTTCAGAGCAACGTTCCTAGGAAGCGTCTGAGTGCTCATGATATTTGTAGGAGAAAAAGCGCCCGCCGGACTGCGGGCGTAGAGGTTGCCGATCCGACCTATACCAGCCAGGCTCCAGCGCCCGGCCTGGAGGGGGAGGCAAGCACAAGGCGCGGGCCGGATACTCCTCCAACGGAGGATGCCGACAGACTGTCCACCACCAAGTCTGAGGTGGAGAGCGCCATGAACCACAGGCGCCGCCGGACAGTATTTCGTGAAGCGTGCTTCTCCCCTGAGGCATTGGACGCCTTTAACGCAGGGGACACGCACCTCCGTGCTGCTCAAGACGGTTTTACCTGAGCCACGGAGCAGTATGTAAAAGACATACGGGTAAGGGAATTTAATGGTTATATATGCCAGTAGCCCCCGAGACTTAAAGTAGTTATGTTAACTGATTTAAGGATCATTTGAAATGCAGGCTCTTACCGAGAAGAATGCCCAGCTATCTCAGGAGCTGCAAGAATGCAAGGCCCAACTTGAGGCCGCACTTGCTGCCGCAGGAGGAAACGCAGAGACCCCTCCTGGTAACACATTTTTATTAATAAATATAAGCGTTGTGCGGCGTGTGCGCGAGTCTAATAATGACTTTGCAGGTGCCGCCAGACAAGATCCGGACAGGCAAGAATTACTGCGCTAGCTGAAGGCCGGCGAGAGGGTGCTGAATAGGGTGCAGCAAGAAAGGAACAAGCTCCAGGATGCCAATGCCAAGCTCGGAGAAGAGCTGAAAGGCGCTCGAGCCGGGCTGTCCGGCTCCGTTAAGGAGAATGAGCGGCTTCGTCGCGGCATTTATAGTAAGTGCTTGAGCGGACTCCTTTGAAAAGAAGAGTTCAGCGAGGAAGTAAATTGACATAATATGTCTTGTAGGTATACTCACAGGTCGCCCTACGGAGGAGATGCCCATATCAACGGGTGATCAACTTCCCGAGCTGTTGCAACTGCTCGAACGAGTTCGGCAGGCAATGAGCGGCGTCGTCCAGGCTTTATGGCCAGCCCTCTCCCTACCCGAGGGCCTTGGGGAGCTTGCGGAGAAGCTTCAGGGAGTGCGGCAGCGCTTCCGTATGTGGAAGATTTCGGCTTGTCGTCAAGGTGCTAGGGAGGCTTGGGCCATGGTGAAGACGCGTTACAAGAAGCCGGATCCCAACCACATGGCCGAAGTTGGACCGGTGGGGCCCGATGGGAAGGAGATCCCTGTGAGTTTAGTATACAGCCAGGTAGAGTTGGCTGCTAAATTTTCCCAACGGGACTGTAAGTTAGACAGCCTGTTAGACGGGATTGAGGAGGAATACAATCAGTAAATTTGACAATGTATTTTAAAATGACATGTGAAATGCCTTCTAGCCAGATTGTAGATCGTTTGTCTTTGCCGACCTTTTCACTTCGACCTCGGGACCCTAGAGTCCGGAGTGTGTCCGAATACCTATTTGGTTAAGAAACAACTGGGGTATGCATGGAGACCAGGCGTAGGGGTCATTAGTGCTTTATCAGACTAGTGCCCAACTAGTTATGTTATATTACATGGTTAGTAAGAAACATCTTCTAGGGAGAATAGTTCCGTTAAGGGTTCCTTTCCCTGGGAGGCATGCCCTAAAGTGCATGTCCGGACTACGAAAAGAGCAGGAAAACATCTGGGGGCAGATAAATAAATAGGTAAAAAATCATCTTTCAAGTCACCGACCGAATATTCCCTTAAGAACACTAGCTTTCGGCTTCACCCAGTCTGAGGTACACATCCGGCTGACCCGGTAGTAACAATCGCAGAGGTGCTCCCTTTACCTCCTAGCCGAACAATCGGGAACGTAGGGGTAAGCACAGGAGCCAGGCAACCCAGCTTGGCCAAAACTTAAGTCATATTGATGCATATAATGGTGAGTAAAAGGTACATGTGGAAGCTTGACACATGTGCTGGGCATGAAGCCCTTATAATTGAGCTTCTGGAAAGGAAGCCCCCAGGTATAATGAGTGCGGATGGCACATCAAGTGTATGCGAACAATGCGGAGGTAGGCCCTTAGGGGCTTTTTAGTAAAAAGGTTAGGAGAAGAAAGAGAAACAAAAGACAGCCGAAGTGTAAAAATTGGAATGGAGGAAGGGGACGAACTCTTAGTCTGGTGCTAGGCATAGAATCTTCGGAGGCGGGCTGCGTTCCATGGGTTCGGCTCGAGTCGGTTATCCGACGCATTTCGTAGACAGTACACTCCGCCGGTTAGGACTTGATCGATAATGAAGGGCCCCTCCCATTTGGGCTTGAGCTTGTCCTTTTTCTTATCCGGCAGGTGTAGAACTAGTTCGCCAACGTTGTAAGTCTTGGCCCGTACTTCTCTGCTTTGATATCTTCGGGCCTGCTGCTGATAGAATGCGGAACGAGCCTTGGCGACGTCGCGTTCTTCCTCCAATGTGTCCAAGCTGTCCTGCCGATCCAGCTCGGCCTCTCTTTCTTCGTACATGCACACTCGAGGTGAGTCATGGATAATGTCGCAGGGCAGGACTGCCTCTGCGCCATATACCATAAAAAATGGTGTGAATCCGGTAGTACGGTTAGGCATTGTCCGCAGCCCCCAGAGTACGAGTCGAGCTCCTCAACCCAGTGCGTGTCAGATTTAGTAAGTGACCGCACTAGTCTGGGTTTAATGCCGTTCATTATTAGACCATTTGCTCGTTCCACTTGACCGTTGGTTTGAGGGTGATAGACTGAAGCGTAGTCGAGCTTGATGCCCATATTTTTGCACCATGACTTAACCTCGTCGGCTGTGAAGTTCGTGCCGTTGTCGGTGATGATGCTGTGGGGGACTCCGTAACAGTGTACTACCCCGGATATAAAGTCTATCACTGGTCCGGACTCTGCCATTTTGACCGGTTTGGCCTCTATCCATTTGGTGAATTTATCCACCATGACCAATAGGTACCTTTGCTTATGGGTTCCCCCTTTAAGGGGTCCAACCATATCAAGCCCCCAGACCGCGAACGGCCAGGTAATGGGTATAGTTTTGAGGGCGGTGGGCGGCATATGGCTCTGATTAGCAAAGAGCTGACAACCGACGCATCTCTGGACTAAGTCCTGGGCATCTGCCTAGGCCGTCGACCAATAAAATCCTGTACGGAATGCCTTTCCTACAAGGGCCCGGGCTGCTGCGTGGTGTCCGCCTAGTCCGGCATGAATTTCAGCCAGGAGGTTTCGCCCTTCCTCTTCGGAGATACACCTTTGAAGGACTCCGTTTGTACTTTTCTTATAAAGTTCTCCCTCATGGACCTTGTAGGCTTTAGATCGCCGGACTATGCAGCGGGCCTCGTTTTGGTCTTCGGGAAGTTCCTTCCTAAGCAAGTAGGCTAGGAATGGTTCTGTCCACGGGGCGATTACTGCCATTATGTCGTGGGCTGAAGGTGTTATGTCATCGGCTGAATCGCCGGTTGGCGCGGTTTTTCCCGGTTTGTCACTTCCGGGCTCCTCTTCCCATAGTACGGATGGCTTGAAGAGCCGTTCCAGGAAGATATTTGGAGGGACAGCGTCACGTTTCGCACCGATGCGTGCCAGTACGTCGGTCGCTTGGTTGTTATCTCAGGCTATGTGATGGAATTCGAGTCCTTCAAACCGAGCTGACATTTTTAGGACAGCGTTGCGATGTGCTGCCATTTTCGGATCCTTGGCGTCAAAGTCTCCATTTATTTGGGATATTGCAAGGTTTGAATCCCCGTGCACCTCTAGGCGTTGAATGCCCATGGAGACTGCCATCCGGAGACCATGTAACAGGGCCTCGTATTCGGTTGCGTTGTTGGAGTCCGTGTACATTATTTGAAGTACATACTGGACTGTGTCCCCGGTTGGGGACGTCAATACGACGCTAGCCCCCAGTCCGGCCAACATTTTAGAGCCGTCAAAATGCATAATCCAATTGGAGTATGCGCCGTACTCTTTAGGGAGTTCGGCCTCGGTCCATTCAGCGACAAAGTCAGCCAAAACTTGTGACTTTATAGCTCGCCGAGGTTTGTAAGTTATATCGAATGGTAAGAGCTCAATGGCCCATTTTGCAATCCTGCCCGTTGCGTCACGGTTATTTATGATGTCATTGAGTGGTACTTTGGAGGCCACTGTTATCGAACACTCTTGAAAGTAGTGTCGGAGCTTCCGGGATGCCATGAACACCGCATACGCTATCTTCTGATAGTGTGGGTAACGGGACTTGCAGGGGGTTAACACAGTGGATACGTAATACACTGGTTTTTGAAGAGGGAATTTATGCCTTTCTATCTCTCGTTCGATGACGAGTACCGTGCTTACAACTTGATGCGTTGCTGCGATGTATAAGAACATTGGTTCGCCCAGGTTGGGCGCAGCCAGGACCGGATTTGTTGCCAGTATGGCCTTTATTTCTTCGAGTCCGGCAGTGATAGCATCCGTCCACTCGAAGTGTTCGGTGCGCCTGAGGAGGCGATATAGGGGCAATGCCTTTTCTCCTAGACGGGAAATAAAGCGGCTTAGAGCCGCCACGCATCCAGTTAATTTTTGTATTTGTTTGAGGTCTTTTGGGATATCCAGTTGTGACAGAGCTCGGATCTTGGCTGGGTTTGCTTCAATTCCTCTACCAGATACGATGAAGCCCAGTAGCTTTCCGACTGGCACGCCGAAAACGCATTTTTCCGGATTCAGCTTGATGTCATATGCTCTGAGGTTGTCGAATGTGAGCCTCAAGTCGTCTACTAGAATTTCGATGTGTTTGGTTTTGACGACTACGTCGTCTATGTATGCCTCTACTGTTTTGCCGATCTGGGTGGCCAGACATGTTTGAATCATGCGCTGATATGTTGCGCCGGCATTTTTAAGTCCGAAGGGCATCGTGTTGAAGCAGAATGGTCCATATGGAGTGATGAATGCCGTTGCGGCTTGATCTGCTTCTGCCATCTTGATTTGATGGTAGCCGGAGTATGCGTCGAGGAAGCACACCGAATCGTGCCCTGCGGTAGCATCGATGATTTGGTCGATGCGGGGGAGAGGGAAGGGATCCTTTGGGAAAGCCTTATTGAGGTCTTTAAAATCGACACATAGGCGCCAGGATTTGTCCTTCTTTGGCACCATTACCAGATTTGCTAGCCAATCCGGATGTTTGATATCTCTGATGAATCCGGCTTCCAATAGTTTGGCTAGCTCTTCTCCCATTGCCTGTCTTTTGGGTTCGGAAAATCGTCGAAGAGCCTGTTTGACTGGCTTAAATCCTTTTAGGATGTTTAGGCTGTGTTCTGCCAACCTGCGTGGGATTTCGGGCATATCCAAAGGATGCCAGGCGAAAATGTCCCAATTTTCCTGAAGGAATTCGCGCAGTGCGGCGTCTACTTCGGGGTTCAATTGTGCCCCAATGGAGGCCGTCTTTGTTGGGTCCGTTGGATGGACCTGGAATTTTATTATTTCATCTACTGGTTTGAAGGAGGTGGACTTGGATCTTTTATCGAGTATCACATCGTCCCTATTCACCGTAGAGCGCAGCGCGGTGAGTTCTTCTGCCGCTAGGGCTTCGGATAGTGCCTCCAGGGCTAGTGCGGCTGTCTTGTTTTCGGCACGGAGTGCTATGTCCGGATCACTAGCGAGAGTGATTATTCCGCCGGGCCCAGGCATTTTGAGCTTCATATACCCGTAATGGGGTACGGCTTGAAAAATTGTGAATGTCTCTCGTCCTAATATAGCGTGATATCCGCTGTTGAACGGGGCCACTTGGAATGTGACTTCTTTGGATCTGTAATTGTCCGGCGAGCCAAACACCACATCGAGTGTGATTTTTCCGGTGCAGATCGCTTCCCGGCTAGGGATTATTCCTCTGAAGGTTGTGCTGCTTCGCTCAATACGGCTCCAGTCTATTTCCATTTTTTGAAGAGTTTCCTCATAGATGAGGTTTAGTCCACTACCGCCATCCATGAGGACCTTTGTAAGCCGAAAGCCGTCCACTATGGGACTAAGCACCAGTGCGGCTGGTGCTCGAGCTGTTCGGAATTTAGGTTCGTCGCTGGCGTTGAAGGTGATGGTTGTGTCACTCCATGGATTTGTTGTTGCTACTTGGTAGACTTCGGCGAGGCCGTGGATTGTTCATTTTCGCATATTATTTGATGCGAAGGTCTCGAAGACTGTTGATACCATACCGGTATTGTTGGAGTGGTTTTCCGGGGCTAGAAGCTCCTCGCCACTTTTGGCCACCTGCCGTAGTATCCAACATGCTCGAAGGCTATGTGTTGGGACGGCGTCCTCTGTACTATGAAGCTTACAGGGTCCGCTGAGCCATCCTTCCAGTACGGTTCCGTGCCCTTTAAGGGGTTTTTGCTTTTTGGTTTTTACATCTGGTGCCTCAGTACGATGCACCCTTTTGTTGCGGACTAGGGTTGTATTCGGAGCCGGATTGTCCCAAAACTGATTTTCGGTTTTCCGGAAACTCTCCATCGCACAGTATTTTCGTACTATGGATGCCAGATCGGTGAAGCGTGTAATTTTACGACGGCCGATGGCGTTTAATATTCCCTTGTCCGTGCAATTATTGCAAAAGATTGAGATTGCATTTTCCTCTCGACAGTCCTTTATCATGTCCATAACCAGGAGGAATCTGGCCTAGTAGTGATGTACTGTTTCAGCGGGCTCTTGCCGTATTAGAGATAGATCGCATATGTCTGGGCGGGTGGGTGGAATAAAATCCGGATCCCTACCCATCTTGGGGCTTAACGGCCGGGGAGTTTCCGAGTTCGGAAGCTTGGTTTGCTGGACACGATCCAGCGAGTCCGGAACGATGCATGATTTTGAGTTCAATGCTCGATCGAAGTCCGTCCCTCCATGGGAATCCGGCATGGAGGGTTCGGGAATCCGGACGTGACTAGTTTTCAATATAGGCGAAGAGTCGCCGCATTGTTCCTCTACCACTGCGACATGGTGGGTGACCTGGGGAGAGTTAATCTCTCTCAGATCGGTTTTAAGCCCAATTTGATTGTAGTATGTAGCGACTCCCAGGGCGGCGATGCGATCCAAGAGCTCGTTGACAGACGAGAGCTCTATTGGATCCAGCCGCTCGGCGAATTCCGAGCTGGCGCGGAGATTGCTTTTGACGACTTGGGAAGTCATTGTCGAAGCAGTGGCCGGATAGGCGGTCATGAGAAAACCGCCTAGCCGGATAGATTGGCCGGCGGCCAAGGCCCCTTTGGCAAAAATACCATCTTTGAAGACGGGTGGAGGCATCCTTCCTATCGGTGACGACACGGAGGAACTCTCAATGAAAGCACCAATGTCGGTGTCAAAACCGGCGGATCTCGGGTAGGGGGTCCCGAACTGTGCGTCTAGGCGGATGGTAACAGGAGACAAGGGACACGATGTTTTACCCAGGTTCGGGCCCTCTCGATGGAGGTAAAACCCTACGTCCTGCTTGATTAATATTGATGATATGGGTAGTACAAGAGTAGATCTACCACGAGATCAAGGAGGCTAAACCCTAAAGCTAGCCTATGGTATGATTGTTGTAATGTATGTTGTGTCCTACGGACTAAAGCCCTCCGATTTATATAGACACCGGAGAAGGCTAGGGTTACACAGAGTCGGTTACAAAGGTAGGAGATCTACATATCCGTATCGCCAAGCTTGCCCTCCACGCCAAGGAAAGTCCCATCCGGACACGGGACGGAGTCTTCAATCTTGTATCTTCGTAGTCTTGGAGTCCGGCGGACGATGGTAGTCCGGCTGTCCGGACACCCCCTAGTCCAGGACTCCCTCAGGGAGCGTGTGTCTACGTACCCTCATAGACTGTAAGAAGAAGCGTTTCACAACGTGGTTGATGTAGCCGAACTTCTTTGCGATCAACCGATCGAGTACAGAACGTACGGCACCTCCGAGTTCTGGACACGTTCAGCTCGATGACGTCCCTTGCCTTATTAATCTAGCAAGATGTCGAGGTAGTAGATGAGTTCCATCAGCACGATGGCGTGGTGACAGTGATGGTGAAGTGATCCTCGCAGGGCTTCGCCTAAGCACTACGAAAATATGACCGAGGGTGTAAACGGTGAAGGGGGGCGCACATAGCTAGGCAATTGTCTGGGGTGTGTTAGGCCCCCCCCCCCACATATATATAGGTGGGCGGGAGAGGGGAGGCAGCCAGGGTGCGCCCCAAGTAGGATCCGAATCCTATTTGGGGTTTCCCCAAGTGGCGCCCCCTTCCATAAAACACCAGAGAGAAAAGGGAAGGGGGAAGAGAGAAGGAAGGGGGGAGAACCCCCTCTTTTCCTTCTCCCAATCGGCCTCCTGCCATAGGGGGGTAGGCCACCCCTTGTGGGCTGGTGTGCTCCCCACTCATGGCCCATATATTCCCCCAGGGTGTCCGGTAACCCCTCTGGTACTCCAATAAATACCCGATACCTTCCGGAACGCTTTCGGTGTCCGAATACCATCATCCTATATATCAATCTTTACCTCTCGGCCATTTCGAGACTCCTCGGCATGTCTGTGATCTCATCTGGGACTCCAAAGAACATTTGGTCACCAAATCACATAACTCATATAATACTATATCGTCAACGAACGTTAAGCGTGCGGACCCTACAGGTTCGAGAACTATGTAGACATGACCGAGACACCTCTCAGGTCAATAACCAATAACGGAACCTAGATGCTCATATTGGCTCCTACATATTCTACGAAGATCTTTATCGGTCGAACCGTTATGACAACATACGTAATTCCCTTTGTCCATCGGTATGTTACTTGCCCGAGATTCGATCGTCGGTATCTACATACCTAGTTCAATCTCGTTACCGGCAAGTCTCTTTATGTGTTCCGTAATACATCACCTCATGACTAACTCCTTAGTCGTTTGCTTGCAAGTTTATGATGTGTATTACCGAGAGGGCCCAGAGATACCTCTTTGATACTCAGAGCGACAAATCCTAATCTCGATCTATGCCAACTCAACAAAACACCTTCGGAGATACCTGTAGAGCATATTTATAATCACCCAGTTACATTGGGACGTTTGATAGCACACAAGGCATTCCTTTGGTATCCGGGAGTTGCATAATCTCATAGTTGAAGGAATATGTATTTGACATGAAGAAAACAATAGCAATAAAACTGAACGGTCATAATGCTAAGCTAACGGATGGGACTTGCCCATCACATCATTCTCCTAATGATGTGATCCCGTTATCAGATGACAGCTCATGTCTATGGTCAGGAAACCTTAACCATCTTTGATCAACGAGCTAGTCAAGTAGAGGTTCACTAGGGACACAGTGTTTGTTTATATATTTACACACATATTTAGGTTTCCGATCAATACAATTCTAGCATGAACATTAAACCTTTATCATGGATAAGAAAATATAAAATAACAACTTTATTATTGCCTCTAGGGCATATTTCCTTCATCCATTGCCATAGGAAGATGCAAATCTTCATCGGCAGCTTAATCTCCCATAGGAGAGTCAGTTCGGCTAGACTTGGAGTGGCCAAAAGTGTGTGGTACATGGATTTGGTCAAAAACGCGGCACTCAGCTCAAGAGTCCAAGAGATGGCGTCATGCTCAAGGGACATGGAGTAGAGGGCTATGCAGTCCAGTAGCTCGTCTAGGTGCTCCCTCTCAAGTGGGCAAAAGGTGCGTTGCAAGGCAATGCACCCAAGGTCTGTGAGAGCTGCACTCACTGTGAGCCACCGACGGGTACAAATACTAAAGAGCGCATAGAACCATTTCGCAAACAGTCTATCGCCCGACCACCGATCCAGCCAAAACAATGTGTTGGTGCTCGACCCAACCGAGATCAAAGATCCTATCTGAAGAACATGCAGCAACTGTATGATAAATTGCCAGAATTGGGAGCCATCCGCTCTGGGGGCAAAATCTAGGGGTTGCCCATGCAAATACAAGAGATAGTTAGGGCATCTCCAACAACAACCTGCGGATTTCCTCTTGTGTCTCCACGGACAGGAAGACCAGTCCGCGAACATGGATGCAGGAGGCCGACATCCAACGCTATTCTGTATATGTCCACCAGTAAATTCAATCAAATTTACTCCAATCCACAGCACGCTAGATCGCATGCCTAATCACAACAAAGAGGCAAGTATTAGTTTTTACATGCTCGAATCCAAAAAAACATCAGTCCGAGCATCTGTGTATTTTTCTGCCCTGCTGGACCGGCAATCCTAGCCATGTGCTCCCTGCTACCTCTTGAGCATTGCATTGGTTTTCCCTTGAAGAGGAAAGGGTGGTGCAGCAAAGTAGCGTAAGTATTTCCCCCAGTTTTTGAGAACCAAGGTATCAATCCACTAGGAGGCTCCTCAAAAGTCCAACGCACCTACACAAACAAACAAGAACCTCGCAACCAACGCGATAAAGGGGTTGTCAATCCCTTCACGGTAACTTGCAAAAGTGAGATCTGATAGAGATAATAAGATAAGATAAATATTTTTGGTATTTTTATGATATAGATTGGAAAATAAAAGATGCAAATAAAAGTAGATGGGAAACTTATTTGATAAAAGATAGACCCAGGGGGCATAGGTTTCACTAGTGGCTTCTCTAAAGATAGCATAAGTATTACGGTGCGTGAACAAATTACTGTCGAGCAATTGATAGAAAAGTGCATAGTTATGATATTATCTAGGCATGATCATGTATATAGGCATAACGTCCGTGACAAGTACATCGAAACGATTCTGCATCTACTACTATTACTCCACACATCGACTGACTCCTGCCTGCATCTAGAGTATTAAGTTCATGAAGAACAAAGTAACGCATTAAGAAAGATGACATGATATAGAGGGATACACTCAAGCAATATGATATAAACCCCATCTTTTTATCCTCGATGGCAACAATACAATACGTGCCTTTGTTGCCCCTGCTGTCACTGGGAAAGGACACCGCAAGATTGAACCCAAAGCTAAGCACTTCTCCTATTGCAAGAAAGATCAATCTAGTAGGCCAAACCAAACTGATAATTCGAAGAGACTCGCAAAGATAACCAATCACACATAAAACAATTCAGAGGAGATTCAAATATTTCTCATAGATAAACTTGATCATAAACCCCAATTCATCGGATCTTGACAAACACACCGCAAAAAGAGTTACATCGAATAGATCTCCAAGAAGATCGAGGCGAACTTTGTATTGAGATTCAAAGAGAGAGAAGAAGCCATCTAACTAATAACTATGGACCCGAAGGTCTGTGGTAAACTACTCACAACTCATCGGAGAGGCCTTGGAGATGATGTAGAGGCCCTCCATGGTCGATTCCCCCTCTGGCGGAGCGCTGGCGAAGGCTCCAAGATGGGATCTCGCGGATATAGAAGGTTGCGGCGGTGGAAATAGTTTTTTTGTGGTGCTCCTCGATGTTTTCAGGGTACGGGAGTATATATAGGCGAAGGAAGTACGTCGGTGGAGCCTCGAGGGGCCCATGAGGGTGGGGGTGCGCCCACCCCCCTAGGGCGCGCCCTCCTGCCTTGTAGCCGCCTCGGCTGCTTCTTGACGTCCACTCCAAGTCTCCTTGATTGCGTTTGTTCCAAAAAGATTACTCCCGAAGGTTTCATTCTGTTTGGACTCCGTTTGATATTCCTTTTCTTCGAAACACTGAAATAGGAAAAAAAACAATTCGGGCTGGGCCTCCGGTTAGTACGTTAGTCCCAAAAATGATATAAAAGTGTAAAGTAAAGCCCATAAACATCCAAAACAGGTAATATAATAGCATGGAACAATCAAAAATTATAGATATGTTGGAGATGTATCAAGCATCCCCAAGCTTAATTCCTGCTCGTCCTCGAGTAGGTAAATGATAAAAACAGAATTTTTTGATGTGGAATGCCACCTAGCATATTTCTCAATGTAATTTCTCTTTATTGTGGCATGAATGTTCAGATCCAAATGATTCAAAATAAAAGTTCATATTGATATAAGAAATAGTAATACTTCAAGCATACTAACTAAGCAATCATGTCTTCTCAAAATATCATGGCTAAAGAAAGTTCATCCCTACAAAATCACATAGTTAGGCTATGTTTCATTTTCATCACACAAAATACTCCCATCAAGAACAACCCCAGTTTCAGCCAGGCAATTGGTTCATACTTTTTAACGCGCTTCAACTTTTTTTAACTCTCACGCAATACATGAGTGTGAGCCATGGATATAGTACTATGGTTGGAATAGAATATGATGATGGAGGTTGTGTGGAGAAGACAAAAAAGGAGAAAGTCTCACATTGACGAGGCTAATCAACGGGCTATGGAGATGCCCATCAATTGATGTCAACATGAGGAGTAGGGATTGCCATGCAACGGATGCACTAGAGCTATAAATGTATGAAAGCTCAAAAGAAACTAAGCGGGTGTGCATCCAACTTGCTTGCTCACGAAGAGCTAGGGCATTTTGAGGAAGCCCATCATTGGAATATACAAGCCAAGTTCTATAATGAAAAATTCCCACTAGTATATGAAAGTGACAACATAAGATACTTTCTATATGAAGAACATGGTGCTACTTTGAAGCACAAGTGTGGAAAAGGATAGTAACATTGTCCCCTTTTTATTTATTTTTTCTTCTTTTTTTGGCCTTTTTTGGCCTTTCTTTTTTTTTCTTTGGCCTTTTTTTGTAAGGGACAATGCTCTAATAATGATGATCATCACACTTCTATTTATTTACAACTCATGAATTACAACTCAAAACTAGAACAAGATATGACTCTATATGAATGCCTCCAGCGGTGTACCTTGATGGGCAATGAATCAAGAGTGACATGTATGAAAAATTATGCATGGTGGCTTTGCCACAAATACGATGTCAACTACATGATCATGCAAGGCAATATGACAATGATGATGCGTGTCATGAAAAATGGAACGGTGGAAAGTTGCATGGCAATATATCTCGGAATGGCTATGGAAATGCCATAATAGGTAGGTATGGTGGCTGTTTTCAGGAAGATATAAGGAGGTTTATGTGTGATAGAGCGTATCGTATCATGGTGTTTGGATGCACCGGTGAAGTTTGCACCAACTCTCAAGGTGAGAAAGGGCAATGCACGGTACCGAAGAGGCTAGCAATGATGGAAAGGTAAAAGTGCGTATAATCCATGGACTCACATTAGTCATAAAGAACTCATATACTTATTACAAAAGTTTTATTAGCCCTCGAAGCAAAGTACTACTACACATGCTCCTAGGGGGGAGGTTGGTAGGAGTTAACCATCGCGCGCCCCGACATCCACACAAGGGAAGGCAATCAAAAGAGCACTCCGTGCAATAAATTTGTTACACAACTTTTACCATACGTGCATGCTACGGGACTTGCCAACTTCAACACAAGTATTCTTCAAATTCACAATTACCCAACTAGCATAACTCTAATATCACCACCTCTATATCTCAAAACAATTATCAAGCATCAAATTGATCATAGCATCCAATTCACTTCCTATGATAGTTTTTATTATACCCAACTTGGATGCCCATCATTTTAGGACCAATTTTATAACCCTAGCAAATACCATGCTGTTCTAAAAGACTCTCAAAAAGATATAAGTGAAGCATGAGAGATCAACGATTTCTACAAAATTAAGTCACCGTTGTGCTCTAAAAAGTATAAGTGAAGCACTAGAGCAAAACTATCTAGCTCAAAAGATATAAGTGAAGCACATAGAGTATTCTAATAAATTCCAAATCATGTGAGTCTCTCCCAAAAGGTGTGTACAACAAGGATGATTGTGGTAAACTAAAAAGCAAAGACTCATATCATACAAGACGCTCCAGGCAAAACACATATCATGTGGCGAATAAAAATATAGCTCCAAGTAAAGTTACCGATAAACGAAGACGAAAGAGGGGATGCCTTCCGGGGCATCCCCAAGCTTAGGCTCTTTCCTCTCCTTATTCCATAGTCCATCAAATCTTTACCCAAAACTTGAAAACTTCACAACACAAAACTTAACAGGAAATCTCATAAGCTCCGTTAGTGCAAGAAAGAAAAACCACCACATAAGGTAATGTAATGAACTCATTCTTTATTTATATTGGTGTTAAACCTACTGTATTCCAACTTCTCTATGGTTCATACCCCCCTATACTAGCCATAGATGCATCAAAATAAGCAAACAACACACGAAAAACAGAATCTGTCAAAAACAGAACAGTCTGTAGCAATCTGTAACTTTCGAATACTTCTAGAACTCTAAAAATCCTACAAAAATAGGAAGTCCTGGGAAATTTGTCTATTGATCTACTGCAAAATGAATCAACGCAAAATCACGTTTCTATGATTTATTAAAATTATTCTCGTGCGTGTAAAAGTTTCTGTTTTTCAGCAGAATCAAATTAACTATCACCGTAGGTTATCCTATAGGTTCTACTTGGCACAACACTAATTAAAACATAAAACCACATCTAAACAGAGGCTAGATGAAATATTTATTACTAAACATAAGCAAAAAGCAAGGAACTAAAATAAAATTGGGTTGCCTCCCAACAAGCGCTATCGTTTAACGCCCCTAGCTAGGCATAAAAGCGAGAATAGATCTAAGTAGTGCCATCTTTGGTATTCAATTCTTCAATAGAGCATTTATAATTTTTAGGTGTTTCTTTCCTTTTAGCAATGATTAAACTCCTAGGCATGAAATCAAGAAATTCATTCAAAGAAAAAGGTTCCTTTATGATAGAGAGACAATTGGGGTGAACACTTATTGATTTAAGATCCGCACTTTCCTTACTAGAAGATTCACCCTTATTTTTAGGAACATAAATAAATTTGGCAGTTTTGGTAGGAGGAGTTGGAGTACTTTTAACGGATGAAAAGGCCGACCCTAAGTTGGTAATAATATCCTCAAGTTTACCGATTCTCGTAGAATCTAGATCTATTCTTTTGTTAACTATAGGTTCTTTCTCTTTAAAAAAAATTCAAAGTAACTCCAACCCTAGATCCATATTAGGTAATTTGGTTATGGATCTTTTTATCCAAATTTTCAATCAACTCAACAGTGGCAACTTTATTTTCAATAATTTCAAGCCTTTGCATAACATGTTCTACGGTTAAAATAGTCCCATTAACTAAGAGAGGAGGTGGACCAAACAAATCCAACATAGCATTATAAGCATCAAAGGTATGGCTATCCAAGAAATTACCTTCGGTAATAGTATCAAGAATGCATGTATTCCAAGGAGTAATGCCTACATGAAAATTGCGAAGAAGAACGGAAATAGAAAGCTTCCTAGTAGATCTATTTTGAGCATTGCAAATTCTATGCCAAGCATCTTTTAGATTTTCTCCCCCCTTTGTTTAAAATTGAGAACTTCATGCTCAGGAGTAATAATGAGGATAGGAGGACTAGCCATGACGACGAGATAAACGATC
The DNA here is from genome assembly GCF_002162155.2 of Triticum dicoccoides. Taxonomy (NCBI): domain Eukaryota; kingdom Viridiplantae; phylum Streptophyta; class Magnoliopsida; order Poales; family Poaceae; genus Triticum; species Triticum dicoccoides. The sequence goes on from NC_041383.1 coordinate 237,009,199, forward strand.
TAACACACGAGCACACAAGAGGCAAGCGAAAAAGAGAGGCGAACGAGAAAGAGAGCGCGAATAAAACGACAAGGGTGAAGTGGGGGAGAGGAAAATGAGAGGCAAATGGAAAATAATGTAATGCGAGGGAGATATGTTTGTCATGGGTACTTGGTATGTCTTGACTTGAGCGAAGACCTCCCCGGCAACGACGCCAGAAATCCTTCTTGCTACCTCTTGAGCACTACGTTGGTTTTCCCTTGAAGAGGAAAGGGTGATGCAGCAAAGTAGCGTAAGTATTTCCCTCAGTTTTTGAGAACCAAGGTATCAATCCAGTAGGAGGCTCCTCAAAAGTCCCACGCACCTACACAAACAAATAAGAACCTCGCAACCAACGCAATAAAGGGGTTGTCAATCCCTTCACGGTAACCTGCAAAAGTGAGATCTGATAGAGATAATAAGATAAGATAAATATTTTTGGTATTTTTATGATATAGATTGGAAAATAAAATATGCAAATAAAAGTAGATGGGAAACTTATATGATAAAAGATAGACACGGGGGCCATAGGTTTCACTAGTGGCTTCTCTCAAGAAAGTATAAGTATTACGGTGGGTGAACAAATTACTGTCGAGCAATTGATAGAAAAGTGCATAGTTATGAGATTATCTAGGCATGATCGTGTATATAGGCATCACGTCTGTGACAAGTACATCAAAATGATTCTGCATCTACTACTATTACTCCACACAGCGACCGACTCCTGCCTGCATCTAGAGTATTAAGTTCATGAAGAATAGAGTAACGCATTAAGAAAGATGACATGATGTAGAGGGATAAACTCAAGCAATATGATATAAACCCCATCTTTTTATCCTCGATGGCAACAATACAATAAGTGCCTTGCTGCCCCTGCTGTCACTGGGAAAGGACACTGCAAGATTGAACCCAAAGCTAAGCACTTCTCCTATTGCAAGAAAGATCAATCTAGTAGGCCAAACCAAACTGATAATTCGAAGAGACTTGCAAAGATAACCAATCACACATAAAACAATTCAGAGGAGAGATTCAAATATTTCTCATAGATAAACTTGATCATAAACCCACAATTCATCGGATCTCGACAAACACACCGCAAAAAGAGTTACATTGAATAGATCTCCAAGAAGATCGAGGAGAACTTTGTATTGAGATTCAAAGAGAGAGAAGAAGCCATCTAGCTAATAACTATGGACCCGAAGGTCTGTGGTAAACTACTCACAACTCATCGGAGAGGCCTTGGAGATGATGTAGATGCCCTCCATGGTCGATTCCCCCTCCGGCGGAGCGCCGGCGAAAGCTCCAAGATGGGATCTCGCGGATACAGAAGGTTGTGACGGTGGAAATAGTTTTTCGTGGTGCTCCTCGATGTTTTCAGGGTACGAGAGTATATATAGGCGAAGGAAGTACGTCGGTGGAGCCTCGAGGCGGTCTAGGGCGCGCCCTCCTTCCTCGTGGCCGCCTTGGCTGCTTCTTGACGTCCACTCCAAGTCTCCTGGATTGCGTTTATTCCAAAAAGATCGCTCCCGAAGGTTTCATTCCGTTTGGACTCCGTTTGATATTCATTTTCTTCGAAACACTGAAATAGGCAAAAAAAAGCAATTCGGGCTGGGCCTCCGGTTAGTAGGTTAGTCCCAAAAATGATATAAAAGTGTAAAGTAAAGCCCATAAACATCCAAAACGGGTAATATAATAGCATGGAACAATCAAAAATTATAGATACGTTGGAGACGTATCACTGCCCGATCAAGGTGCAGTCGCCGCTGCCGTTCTGTACACAGCCTCTGCATCCTCCATCGCCTCCGTCGCATTCTCATTCTCCTCCACTACCAACTAATCTTTCTGCCGCTGCAACATCTGGTAGCAGATGAATTGCACGATCATTCTTGCGTCAGCATCCAAAGAGTCCAAATTCAAGGTCAACATCTTAGCGTCCTCCACATTGGCGGTGATCTTCACCTTCTTTTCCTCAAGCGCAACCTTCCTCTCTTCTATCATGGTCCTCCTTTCTTTGAGCTTGAGCTTCTTGTCCGTCGCCTCCACTAACAATTTGAACCTCTCTGCCTTCTCCTCCTCTTTGATGCCCGGGCGCTTCACGCATGCCTCCTACTCATTTGCCAAGATGTTCTCAAACCTCCCCGTCAGCTGGGCTGCTACACGTTCTCGCTTCGCCCTCTCCTCCTCCCACTTCTTCCCGAGTAAATTTCTTCTAATCTTTTTCGACGGTTCTTGGGTTGGGTCGATAGGGTCACTGGTTTCTTCCTCGTTGGCTTGGGCGGCGGTCTTGGCTATGAAAAGGTTCCACTTCGGCTGCCATTCAACTTCAACCAACAATGTATGATGGTGAAGTTCTTCTTCTCCAATTTTTTGCACACCAAACAAGCACGAGAAGGCTACAAAATAATGCATATCCGGCTAGTGAGCAACAAAACAAATGCATGTCCAGCCAGTGATCAACAAAAATATGCATATCATCAAGTGAGCAACAAAAGAATGCATGTCAAGTGATCAACTTACTTGCTTAGTGATCTGTGCATCACTAGGCCATCGTGCGATGAGATGCTTCAAGTGCCTGCAATACTTGGTTACGTCCTCTTGGATGGTGTACCATCGATGGCTGATGGACTTCCATTTAAGAATTTCAATGTATTCACATCTTATTGAGTTGGTTTAACTCATGTCTTGGAGCTAAGCTTCTCTAAGATGTGAGGACATACCTTGGGCTTGTTGTCAAACTTGATCACATAGTTGAACTTGTGGTCGATGCTCATATGAATTCAGTTGAGAGCATCTCTATCTATTTGAAGCTCATCTTCCTATATGGGTTAGCCTTGCAAGGAACAACTTTCATTTATCCAAATTGACAAGAGTGAAATTTATCATAAAGAATTTGTCAAAGGATATATTGAGTGTAGGCTTGTTCCTTGATCTAATCTGTCAAAAGCATAGATACTTGGTTATGACAAGATTGTCCAAGATATGAGTGAATGCCAATCTTGTGAAATGAAACCCATCCAAGTACCTACAAGGGGTTAGACGCAACACAAGGGTACAAATGTATCCAAGACATTTAATCATCATCATAAGAGAAGTATAAAGGATTAGTCATATAAGCTCATCCCTTGCATGCATCCAAACGAGTTTCTACTCTAAATTTGTGGCATCAATGATATTCAACTCACTCCTCAATCGACAAATATCTTCTCATCAAGAGGTTGGGTGAAGATATCCGCCAATTGCTTGTCGGTTCGAACGTGTTTAAGATTTATGTCACCTTTAACAACATGATCATGAATGAAATGGTGATGAACTTCAATATGCTTAGTTTGAGAATGTTGCACGGGATTGTGAGCAATCTTAATAGCACTCTCATTGTCACAAAGCAACGAAACATGCTTCACATGTATCACATAATCTTTGAGAGTTTGAGTCATCCAAAATAATTGAGCACAACATGATCCTGCGACAATGTATTCCGCTTCAGCGGTGGATAATGATACCGAGTTTTGTTTCTTGGAAGTCCAAGACACAAGGGACCTACCAAGAAATTGACATGTATCCGGAGAGGATTTTCTACCAACCTTACCACCGGCATAGTCCGAGTAGGAATAGCCAACAATATCAAAAGATGACCTCTTAGGGTACCAATGTCAAAATTTGATGTATGAATCAAATATCTCATTATCCTTCCCATGGCTTTAAGATAACATTCGCTTGGGGCTGCTTGATATTGTGCATACATGCACACACTTAACATAAAAGTCAGGACGAGAAGCACAATGATATGATTAGAGAACCAATCTTTCAGCTGACTGCTCTGCTGTACCCAGCTGCACAGTAAAACACCTCAAAGAAGAAAAAAAAAACAGCTGCACCGCAAAAATGGGCAGAAAAGAAAAGAAGAAAGCCCCGAGACGCGCACGGTAGCCCTCCGGTCGCTGCCGGTGGGTGACTGACTGCCCCCACAACGGCACTCGGCTCCACCCCTCTTCTCTCTTTCTCTCGTCTCCCCTGCCGCGCCGCCCAGTCGCTCGCTCACCTCCCGCCCGCCCGCAAACTCCAAGTGGCCTTCGATTTCGAGCCAGCGCCCGGAGGAGACTCGTAGGCCATGGGGAGGCCGGCGATGGAGAGCAGCAGCGAGGAGGAGCTGGAGGACGACTTCCCCGGCCACGAGTGGATCACCCCGCAGTCCTCCATCCGCGCCGCCTACCAGTCCCAGACCGAGAAGGTGGCCTCCCTCTCCTCCCCTCCTGAACCCCCCTTCCTAGATTTCTTCCCGTGTCGCCGCCCTCTTCCCCTAACACCCCTCCATCCACGCATTGCTGGCTTCTTTTCTTGCCTACCTCTTGCTTCTGCCGCCGCTGCTACCTGGCCCTGCCTGCTCGCGCTTTTAAGCTAGATTGCGATTTTGGATCTAGAGCGGGCATGCCCGTGGCGGCGCGTTGCAGGGGGCAGTCGCTTAGGGGAAATTACCTATGCAGCATTCAGTTACCGAGCCCTTTGGCTCTGGGGGATTGGTAACTAAAAATCTGATCCTCGAATCTTGATTATTCAATATGTGCTGTTCTGTGGCACAATCTGTTCAACTGGGGCCCATCACAGCACAATTACAAGTAGTACAACGTAAGCTAGCTTGACCTTACTGCAATGGAATTGAATGAGACGGTTGATCTGCCTGCATCTGTCTGTTGAGGCCGGTGGGGACTCTGGTCTCTGGTGGTTGCCCGAACCATCTCATCAGTGTGTTGACTGTACTCAGTGAGTAACGCTGTTGTGTTCAACAGGGTATCAGGAAAACATGCTCTGAGCTACTGGAGCTGAAGGATGCCATCGAAAACCTGTGCGGGAACATGCAGTCGAAGTACCATGCTTTCCTCAGGTAATACCCGTTCTGGATTAGAAAAATGTCTCTGCGGCTGACTGATGCCCTCTATTGTTGTTTATAGTTTCTTCTGTTAAGAAAATATGTATTCCTTAGAACTAGAAAAGTATCTGCGTGTGTGTGCTATTGCGGTGACTTTGATATTTATAAAAGAACAGCCACTACGAGTACATAAGCACGATTTATTCTTTCCAGTGCAGATTATGTTGAATGTTGGGTAACTGTGAATGGATGATAACCGAACTTTTGTCTAAGTGCATGAATACTCTACCTGATACATGATTCAACTTCATTCAGTCAGTAGAAATTTGACTATGAACTATATACTGTCTTGTGTTTCTATTCTGCACAATTCCTTGCATTTATTGCCAAACATTATTTATTTATTTATGCAGAATATCCGAGGAGGTTGTGGAGGCAGAGCAAGAGTTAATTGAACTGCAGAAGCATGTGTCTGCCCAGGGGATGCTTGTACAAGATCTGATGAGTGGTGTGTGCCGGGAACTTGAAATGTGGCAAAAGTATAGTAAGGAAGAACATGCAGTGGAAAAGGATTTTCAAAGTGAACTTAATGAAATTCTGTCTGTTGATACTCAAGACCCCAAGGTTATTTTTCTGGATGAGATAGACATTTTGCTTGCAGAGCACAAACTAGAAAAGGCACTGCTTGCCCTAGAAACTGAAGAGAAGAAATATATGGTTACAGACGATTCAGGCAAAGAATTAGATGCAGAGATTTCTGCCTATAAGACAGCACTGCTTAAAAGGAAATCAATTCTTGAGGATCAGCTTGTTAGGTATTCAGAACAGCCATCTTTATCTATTACTGAACTAAGAAAATCTTTGTCTGGTTTACTTAGGATTGGTAAAGGTCCTGTAGCCCATCAAGTACTTCTAAAAACCTACGGTTCACGTCTTCACAGAGATGTTGAGGCATTTCTTCCCACCTGTTCAGTCTACACGGAAACTTATTCTGCAACCTTGTCGCAACTTGTTTTCTCAGCTATCTCAAAGGTGTTGAAAGAATCTAGCACACTATTTGGAGATAACCCCACGAATATGAACCGGATTATCCAATGGTCCGAATATGAAATAGAAGCTTTTGCACATTTGGTTAAAGAAAAATCTCCTTTGCCTGAGAGTGTTTCTGCAATTCGTTCTGCCTGCATATGCATACAAACTACTCTCGCTCACTGCTCTTGTCTAGAATCACATGGGTTGAAATTCTCAAAGTTACTTATGTTACTTTTGCGACCTCATATTGAAGAAGTGCTTGAACTGAATTTTAGAAGAGTGAGAAGAGAGATTATTGATTCAGCAAGGACTGACGATATTCTGCTTCTCGCTCCTCAAGAAGGTTCGCCGCCATCTGATTCAGTTGCACCTAAGATGATGCTTACAAACAGTGGAAAGAAGTTTATGTCAGTTATCAATGTGAGTTCTCGCGTTATTGATTATATGGTTTTGTTGATATTTTCATTCTGGATATACCATATTCTCATCGTGTGTTACTGTATATATGAGTTGAGTTCCATGTAATGTTGGATTGCACAATTTGGTTTTGAGTAGCCCTGTCTGTAATTTTGACATGTATTATATCCAATTTATTCCATATGTGGTGAACAACTTGCACCATACCTCCAGGTACTTCTGTAAGTCACTAAGTTTCGAACTTCCCCTGAAATACTTGTTTAACCTTGCCTCATGTGGCTGACCTCACTGGTGGTCACACCTATTTCATGATGGCAGTCAGCACATTCTCAACAGATGCTAGTTAAATTGACACGAGCAACCAAGCACAACTGTAATAACTCCCTGAGTACACCTATGTAGAATTGTTAAGCGCAATGTACTTGCACGACTTAGTGCAGAAGGGTGAGTTAGTTTAGATAACAAACATCTATTAGCAACTAAGTCCTGCTCACGATCATTAGCATGTCTCCCTGTACATCTCCTCACATAGGCCTAGTCATACGGATCTAGCAGGTTTTGTAGCTCAGGTTCTTAGCCCCGCATGCCTCTGTAGTCTGTACATGCCATATATACACCACCAACCAATGGAAATATTCTGCGGCAAATTACTCTCTTGAGTCTTACATGGTACTATCAGTTACCCTTTCTAAAAATCCTCTGATCCTCGCTTCCGCAACCCCCAGTGCCATGGCCGACGACAACTCCTCTGTCTCCTTTGGTCACAACACCAATCCTTTCGCCTCCACCTCTCCCACTGCTTCCTCCATCCACGCTGTTCTTATCCGGCAGCACGTCCCGGCCGTCCTCGACCTTCAGGAGTCAAACTACACCATATGGTGCCCCCTGTTCATGACCGTCTTTCGTGCGTACAACCTCGCTGACCACATCGACGCCGGCCTCCGCCTCGACGGCGCAGATTGGACCGCCATCGACTCGTGCATCCTGAACTGGGTCTACACGGCCATCTCGGTGGAGATACTCATGATCATCGTGAAGCCTGACGAGACGACGCACTCGGTCTGGCTAGCGGCGCCTTCTACGCCCTCCACGAGTTCTACAACTTGTATCAAGGTGACCTCTCCATCACCGCGTATTGCAGCTGCCTCAAGCAGCTCGCCGAGATGCTTTGTGACGTCGGCTCTCCGATCACCAATGAGGGGCTCGTCCTCAACGCGTTTCACGTCCTCAAGTCCAACGACAGCTAGTCGGTGACCAGCATGTTGCTCCACAGCCTGCCCTCCTTCCTCGAGCAGGAGGAGCGGCGCATCTAGCACACGGTGGCCCTGGAGGCTTCACGCATCGGTCACCCAGGTAGCTTCCCAGGGCGGTTCCTCCAATTCTGAGCAGAGCCGTAACAACAGCAGTGGCTCTCAGCGACATCGAGGTGCTGCATGTGCACCCACTGATCAGCTAGCATATGTTATGACAAAAGGCCTACCTTGTCTTCTTTTCGACGGTTTTGGTCCAGCCTCTGCATCGTCTCTGACAACAACCCTGAGTCTGCGGCGGGGTGTTAGTGACCAAGCCCTGCCCACAGCCGTTAGCAAGTCTCCCTGTACATCTCCTTGCGTAGGCCTAGTCATACAGATGTAGCAGGTTTTGTAGCTCAGGTTGTTAGCTCCACACGCCTCTGTACATGCCATATATACACCACCAATCAATGGAAATATTGTGTGGCAAATTATCCTCTTGAGTCTTACAACCTCGGTTACATTTTTTTATCCAGCTGGCTTGGAGATTGCATTTGCCCTTAACTGGTTAACTCCTTTCAATCTCTATTGGTATTGGCCTTGGCTCAAGAGCAAGGACACCAAACTTTGATCACCTTTTTTTTTCATCTGGCTTGGAGATTGAACTTGCCCTTAACCGGTAACCTCCTTTCAATCCTTTGTTTAGACCCTCTCTATTAGTATAACCATTGGCTTGAGAGCAAGGACCTTATTTGACCGCTTAGAACCTGATAGAGGGAAAATCACTCTCTCGAGATATGCTTAAGCTAGCTCAGGAATAGTACTATTTTTATATGCCTTGAAGAGGGGAGTCAATGAGTAGCCTTCTACTCTCGTTTCATATTAAGACTACTAGGTCATTTTACTGGCTAAGCACCTATTTTTGAAAATTTGGATTGAATATTTTGCTGGAAGTGCAATATTTTGAAGTTATTTTCTTTGCTACTATATTATGTACTCGACTGGATATCTGATCATTTAAAGCAGCTGACATCTGGATGTGCTTCTTACAGGATCTTTTGGATCATGTTACCCCAATGACCATAGTTCACTTTGGTGGAACAATTTTGAGCAATTTTCTCCAGCTATTTGATAGATATGTCGAAACACTTATCAAAGTGTTGCCTGGGCCTTCTGAAGATGATAATGTAGTGGAGTCAAAAGAGCCTGTAGAATTAAAAGCTGAAAGTGATGCGCAGCAGCTTGCACTAATTGGAACTGCATATACCATAGCAGATGAATTATTGCCAGCAGCTGTATCTAAGTTTTTTTATATGCAAACCAAGAAGAAAGAAACTAGTGGAACGAGTGAAGGCCTTGGTCCTGGGTCCATATACTCCACAGAATACAAAGAGTGGAAACGTCATCTACAACATTCATTGGACAAACTGAGGGATCACTTCTGCCGACAATATGTCTTATCATTTATTTACTTGGAAGGGAAGTCACGATTGGATGCTAGAATGTACTTGGAGGGGGGTGATGATCTTTTTTGGGATTCCGATCCCTTACCTTCACTACCTTTCCAGGTGATTCTGTTTTAATGATGTGATTCACAATCTCGTCTTGAAATGTAAATTTTACCGTGTTGCTCACTCTAGTGTCATATGTCCATAGTACAAAAATACACATAATATAACTTGGGGCCACCAATGAAATGTAGTTGCTTTGGAAAGTTCCATGTTTTGTGTTTATCACCTTTATTGATGGCCATATTATCGAGACTTGTGCACCGGAGAGCTAGTTTGGGACAGTGATCTTTCTTTCCACAATCTTCTTTGTTTCAGTAAATTTTGTGTGGTCCAAGGGACATAGTTCTAGGTGGTAAAGGCAATGTGTAAATAAATATTGCGCTCATTCTAATCAGAGAGGGCAGGCCTGGCGCAGTGGTGAAGTCCTCCCCACTTGTGCCAAGAGGTCCTGGGTTCGAACCAGCCTCTCTGCATTGCACTTTGCAGGGGTAAGACTAGGTTCCTATAATCCCTCCCCAGACCCCACCTTGTGTGGGAGCTTCTATGCACTGGGTCTGTCCTTTGCTCATTCTAATCAGACCTTGCACAAAACATACCTGTCTCACCTGAGCATTTTCTTTCAGGCGTTGTTTGGAAGGTTGCAGCAGCTAGCTAGTGTTGCTGGTGATGTTCTACTAGGCAAAGAGAAGATACAGAAGGTTTTGCTTTCAAGGCTAACTGAAACGGTTGTCATGTGGCTCTCCAATGAACAAGAATTCTGGGATGTCTTTGAGGACGAGTCCATCCAGCTCCAGCCTTCTGGACTTCAGCAGGTACCCCATATCAAATTTCGTGGGTGTTTTTTGACGAATGGAGCATCCCGCTCCCATTTTCATACCAAATTTCCTGTTACTTTGATGTACTCCCTCCGTAAACTAATATAAGAGTGTTTAGATCGCTATTTTGGTGATCTAAACGCTCTTATATTAGTTTACAGAGGGAGTACATGTTAAAGGTGCCAATCTTTTGCTCGTTTCAGCTTATTCTTGATATGCACTTCCTGGTTGAGATTGCCGTATGCGGACGGTACCCGCACAGACCAGTTCAGCAGCTTGTGTCAGTAATTATTACTAGAGCAATTGCAGCTTTCTCGGCAAGGGAGGTTGACCCACAAAGGTCTGTAATAAAAAAAAAATCCGTTGCTTCAGTCTATCCGTTGCGTGTTTGTGTACGGCTGAACATCATGTTGTTCCCTCTGAAATTTTCAGCGCTCTTCCGGAGGATGAATGGTTTCTTGAGACTGCCAAGACTGCAATCAACAAGCTCATGCTAGGGACCTCTGGATCTGAGTCCGACCTCGAAGCGCCTATCGCTCCACATGACGACCGAATATCAGAAGATTCAGATAGCATTTCATGTCTGTCGAGTATAGGGTCTGAAGATTCATTTGCTTCTGCAAACAATGATGACCTAGAAAACCCTGTTTACTTCACCGATCCTGACTCGTAGAGAGCTGGCCCGTTCTTGTAGATGCGAGTCTAAATATTTCAAGCTCGGTTATCCTGTACTTCTCGGAGATGTCATCAATAATTATTAGTATTATTATTATGGTAGCTGTCAAGTCCATTTGTTTGTCCTGAAATCGTTGCTCTTCCTAAGCAAGGCATGATAATTCTTTATTAGGCGCATACAAGGTGCATAAGCAAGAATACAAGTTGTAGCTTGTATTGATCATCACACAGTTCTCTAGGCACAAGAGGGCTGACTCTCCCTTACAACTCCACACTAAAACACATGGATGTATAAGCAAACGCTACAATTAACTGCAGCAAACGATTTCATACACTTCTGCTCTCTGTGTCCTTAGAAGCACATGTCGAGGAGGCAGCAGCAGCAGATGGCTGCACAGCTGAAAAATAACACAGAATCACAGATGATGAATATCTCAGTGTATCCTTTAATATCCCTAGTGTTTTTGCAGGTTTCAGAGATTACATAATGCACATGAATAAATGGCTTGTAGAAAAAAAAAACAGGCCACAGCTTGAGTAGTGAGGTGAGGCGGGTGATAGCGAGAAAAAGGTGAGGCGAGACGTGAAAGCTTACCATCCTTCCAAGAAGCCCTTGTCACCGCGGCTCTGTGTCTGCGCTGGCTGCGGGGCACCCATGCCCGCGTCGTAGTTGGTCGGGTAGCCCGGCGGCGGCGGTGGCGCAGTCGGCGCGTAGCACGCCGCCGGAGGCGCCGCCACCACGTAGTTGGCCTGCGGGGGTGGGTATGCTGCTCGCCACCACGCCAGCAAGAAGAAGAAGAGAAAAAAAAGGCCAAACCATCAGTTCACGCGAAGGTAAGCGGCGAGCACGCGCGCAGGAGCCATTTTGGAGTCCTGTGGAGTTACCGGTGACCGGAGCCTGCTGCTGCTGGTTGAAGTAGCTCATGCTCGACCGGACGCAGCAAAGCCTCGGCTCAGCCGCTCGGGTGTTGGGAACTGGACGGACCTGACGGCGGGTGGTCTGAGAGGCAAATGCAGGCTATATATGTAGAGGATACGTGCGGGTGAAGCACACGGGGACGTTCGACTCGAGGTTGCACGAGCCATTGAGCGTAGCTAGGAAGGACGGCCGGCCGTTTGGGTTGCGAACAAAATCCGGCGGAGTGCCACATGCAGCGTGGAGAAACAATCAAATTCAACCTCGCAACAAAACATAATCAGATTCAGACAGGATCTCGGCCGGCAGGCACTCGACTGAATATGTTTTCTTTTAGCGGTACTCGATTGAATATGTGCAAGGTCTACCGAGAAAGGAATGTTGGAACCGCCAACTCCTCGCCTCGCTCCTCCTAGCTCTCTCTGTCGCCGTTGCTCTCACCGAGAGAGAAGAAGATCAGAGGAAGAAGAATGGCACGGTGACACGATGGTTTTTCCCGGCGCACGAATGCCAACACCCTCGAGCTCGTACTCGACACACCGCACCGTTACAACGATCACCGACGCGGCTTTATACCCGGAGCCAGCGACCGGGCACGCACCCACGCTCCCTCCCCCCTCGCGCCCGCGATCTGCCCGCCATGCTCGCGCCCACGACGCGCTCTCCGCGCACGGGCCACGGCATGACTCCAACAGAACGCCCGCGCTCACCCCGCGCGGCTCGCCAACGGCCTGCGGTCACACACACACACTGCATGCACCCGCACGAACACGCCCGTGCTACCCACACACACACGCGCTAGTCGCCGCGGACCCGGCGCGCCCGACGCGTTCTGCTCGCGCCCATACACGAGCTGGTCGCGCCCGACACGCCACCTGCGGCTTATTAGCCCTACATTTCACCTCTCTAAGCCGCAGCTCAGAGCAGGCCACCGCCCTCGACGCCGGCGTCCGCCATCATCGCATGCTCCACCGCCGGTGCCTTCTTCAACTGCGGGCACTCCCGCTTGAAATGGCCACGCTCGCCGCATTTATAGCAGCGTCCCCGCCGGTTGTTGCCGAAGCCCGACGCGTCGCTCCGTGCGTCGTCATCGTCTCGTGCACCTCCCCGCTGCCGCTCGCGCGCCCTCCACTGCGCCGCCGTGAACATGAGCGCGCCGTCCGCTCGCTCGCCGTCTGCCTGCCCACGACGCCGCAGACGCTCGTCGAAAGCTTTCAGCCGCCCCAGCGCGTCCTCGAACGCCATGGCGTCGACGTCACAGAACTGCTCGATGCCGGCCACCGTCGGGTACAGGCGGTTCGGCACCGAGTCGAGCAGCTTCTTGACGAGGGTAGCGTCCTCCAGGGTCGAGCCCAACGCCGCGTAGTGCGCCGCCATCCCACCTAGCCTGCCGGCGAAGTCGTCCAGCGTCTCGGCGTCCGCCATGCGCAGGAGCTCAAACTCCCCGCGCAGCGTGCCCAGCCGCGCCGCCCGCACACGGTCCGCGCCGACGAACCGAGCCTTCAGAGCAGCCCACACCTCCGCGGCGGTCTTCTTCGCCGCCACCTGCAGCAGGAGGTTCTTCGCGAGCGCGCCGAGCAGGTATGCCCTCGCCGGCTTGTCCTTCTAGGCGATCACGGCCGCCGCCGCGTCCTCCGGCACGACCATCGCCTCCCACAGCCCGGCCGCATCGAGGTTTGCCTCCATCTTGATCGCCCACGCAGTGTAGTTCTCGCCGGTGAGCTACGGCACCGCCTGCGGCAGCGATCCGCTCGTTCCGCCGGCGTACGGCACGATGGACATCGCCGGCGCGCCCTGACCAGACCGCGGCTCTGATGCCAACTGTTGGAACCGCCAACTCCTCGCCTCGCTCCTCCTAGCTCCCTCTGTCGCCGTTGCTCTCACCGAGGGAGAAGAAGATCAGAGGAAGAAGAATGGCACGGTGACACGGTGGTTTTTCCCGGCGCACGAACGCCAACACCCTCGAGCTCGTACTCGACACACCGCACCGTTACAACGATCACCGACGCGGCTTTATACCCGGAGCCAGCGACCGGGCACGCACCCACGCTCCCTCCCCCCTCGCGCCCGCGATCTGCCCGCCATGCTCGCGCCCACGACGCGCTCTCCGCGCACGGGCCACGGCATGACTCCAACAGAACGCCCGCGCTCACCCCGCGCGGCTCGCCAACGGACTGCGGTCACACACACACACACTACATGACCCGCACGGACACGCCCGTGCTACCCACACACGCACACACGCGCTAGTCGCCGCGGACCCGGCGCGCCCGACGCGTCCTGCTCGCGCCCATACACGAGCTGGTCGCGCCCGACACGCCACCTGCGGCTTATTAGGGAACTCCTATTGGACGCATTCTGCGTCAAACAGCTGCGCGACGCACGCACAGAACCCCCGACTGGGCCGGCCCAATGCAACGATGCCAGGATTCGATCTCTACACCTCCACGTTGCGTACGAGAGGAGCTAACCAGTAGACGTAACAAGCCTTGTTGCTAAATATGAACTAATACCAATGAAGAATGTGGACAGTTTTTTCTTGAATTTTTCCAAACTTTCCTTCGAAATTGTGAATTTCTTTTAACAAACGGGCAGTGTACTAAAATACGATAAGAAAAATTAACAACTCAGAACTATTTTCGAATTTCAAAAAAGTAAAACAAAAGACGTGAACATTTTTCGACAGATTGGTTTTTGAAATTCGTGGACATTTTCTGAAAACCCAAACATTTATCGAATTTTGAGAACAAAAAATTGATAATGGGAACAAATTTCAAAAGCACAAACAGTTTTTGTGAATAAAAAAGGAACAAAATTGAAAACAAGAACATTATTTGAAATTGTGAACAATATTTGAAAATTGTGATCACTTCCAAATTTGTGAACAAATTTTTTAAAATTGGAACATCTTTGGAATCTAAAAAAAGTAAATATAAAAAGAAGATGAGAACATTTTAAAAATTTGTGAACCCATTTTTTTGAATATGTGAACAATTTTAGAAACATGAGAACATTTTTCTAAAAATGAACAATCTTTGAAAAGTTGTAACACTTTTTGAAATACCCGAACATTTTTGGAATTTGTGAACAAATTTTTTTCCGAACTTTTATAGAAACATGAAAAATAACAACAAAAAAGTAAAGGAAAATAAAAACCAAAAAGAAACAGAGAACATATTTTGAAAAATCGATTTTTTTTTCAAAATTACGAACAAATTTTCAAAACAAGAAATTTTATAAAATTCCCTGAACATTTTTCTAATTGACAAACATTTTTTGAATCTTGAGAACAAACTTGAAACGGATAACAAATTTGGAAGCACGAACAATTTTTTAAAGTGCAAACATTTTTTCGAATCTTGAGAACAAATTTCGAAATGGAGAACAAATTTGGAAGCGCGAACAATTTTTGAAAGCACGGACATTTTTTGAATCTTGAGAACAAATTTGAAACAAAGAACAAATTTGGACAATTTCTTAAAGCATGAACATTTTTTGAATCTTGAGAACATATTTATGAATGAAAAAAACATTTTTTGAACAAAAATATAAAATCCCGAACATTTTTTGAATTTAGAGAACAAAATTTTCAAATTGAGAACAAAATTTGAACATAAATATTTTCTGAAAGTACGAACATTTTTTGAATCTTGAGAACAAATTTTGAAACGAAGAACAAATTTGGACAATTTCTTAAAGCATGAACATTTTTTGAATCTTGAGAACAAATTTATGAATGAAAAGAACATTTCCTGAACAAACTTGTTCACGAACATTTTTGAAAAAGCGCGAACATTTTTGTGAAAGAGAAAACATAAACTTGAAAGAAAAAAAACAAAAAAAAGAAAAGTAAAAGAAACAGGAATAGAAAAATAAAATAAAATAAAAAACCGGTTCAGGAACCTTCTAGAAGGTTCCCAAAACCGGAAAAAACCCAGCTGGGAACCTCTAGAAGGTTCCCAAAACCGGGAGCGCTGGAGGGTTAAACGGGCCGGCCCGTTGCGTCGCTGCTCGGTCGCTCGCCTGTGCGAAGCGCCGGCAGTTTGACGCAACGAGCGGCATATAGGATTTTCCGGCTTATTAGCCCTACAAGGAATTGGGTCTGGGCCAGGGGTGGCAAGACAACGAGACGGCCCAAATCCATGTGTTTGGCAAGGGCCATGCAGTCATTTTCTGTAAGGCCCTCGGTGCCCATTTCAGTACTCACCTAAAAAAAAACTAAGCGATAGTTTGTTCTAAAAAAACAAAACTAAGTGATAGTTCGGACCTAATGAGTTTACATTGGTCTGTTATTTTTTTGTTGGTTTGATTATTTGTGCAGTTGAAATCTTTCATCGATACCATGATGAAGATATTATGATCCTACGGCCTGCATTTCTAGGGGATCATTCCCGGCCCAAGCACATTCATATTCGTGCGGGTGAAAGAGTGACAACATTGTTGCTTCAGTCCAATTGCAACCTCTTTATCGAAGCCTTTTGAGTATTTCTTCTAGTAGAGATTGATATCGCAAAAAAAGTGTTTTCAAGAGATTTCATTGTAATTCTTAGTCATTGAAATTACTTTTTATTTTCTTTGAGCTTAGATTCAAATCAGTATACATGTAATTGTTATGAGTATGAATAAAATTAAAAATGTTTCTCAAAAAAACTAAGTGATAATTAATTCTCAACAAAAAACTAATCGATAGTTCATTTCTCAAAAAAAGAAAACTAAGCGATGGTTTTAAAACAGAAGCTCGCGGTAGTTCTAAAAAGATAAGAGCAGGGATTAACGAGCTGTTCAGATTGTTGCGACTCGGCTCACTAAGCTCATACTCGCTAGCATTTGGTTTATATACATGTAAGCTTAACAAGCGAAGAACACTACTCAACTTGGTTTATTTGAAACCTGGACTGATGAACACTTGTTTTTCCACAAAGAAGGGTTTTGATCTATTATAGAAGTTTATTAGAAGTACAAAGCACTTCGATATAATAAAAAATACATTGTGATTCATAGATCGTTGAACGACCACAACGTCACCAGAACGAGCCGCGGACGTGCCGGTTCCGGCCTAACCTTTAAGGACCAATGCCCATGGAGCCGCAGTTGTCGCCGTTGAGCCCTTGAATCGATCTGAAGCGCCTAACTCCATATGTCATTGTTGCAGACGCAGGGCAAAAAACACTAACCTCGCCGTCCCACAAAGACGGTAGGAATCTATGTACAAGCTCTATCGAATCTATCTGAATGGACAAAATCGAGGAGGATCAGAGCCCAAAAGACCAACTCAAGGTGAGACGCTGCCATCCGCGTGAAGGCCGCCCCTACGAGGAAAAAACCTAAACTACTAGCCCGAGCCAATGCACTGAGATATCCCTTGCCACCACTAGACGATGGAGTGCCAGGTAGAGGGAAGGAGGTTGGGCGGCGGATCCAAAAGGGATTAGATCTATCACCTTGCCGTTAGTGCTAGAGCAGAGGTAAAGATGATTCAACTGATGAAGCTGGAACCTGACGAATGCTTGTTGACATGAATTAATCTCTTTTGCTTCGGCTATGAAGTTTGCGGCCTATGGACATAGAGTGTGGTTGTGATTTTTATAAAGGAAGACAAAGACCATGGGAGGAGGTGCCCTAGTTTCTACCTTCTATGGGCTAGGTTGGATTGATTCGCTATTGCAGATATGGTTACCAAAGGTGGGCATAAAGTGCCTACCTATGGATTGGTAGGCAGGGTGCTTGCCATCACCTTGCCATTGGTAATTTGTTATCAATGGCAATGCATAGAATTGAGCCTACCAGTATGTTCTTACCAGTGGTATGCGCGTGTGCAAACCCACCACTAGTATAAAATAATATTAGTGACAAACACTTTTCTTTGCTGGCTATTAAGAACATTTTCATTACTATTTAAGAAAGAAAATATGAGTGGCGGGCTGGGCCACGTGTGTTAGATCGACGCATATCCATGTTGTGTTACCTTGATTGTGGCGAGCAGAGGAGGCGCTGAAGCGGGCGGCCACACACACACGCCGATTGGTGGCAAGCATAGGAGGCACTAGAGCATCCAATGGATGGCACCGGACGAGCATCTCACCGCTGGATCCCCGCTCGATGAGTTTTGAGGTACTCGAGAAGTGGCTACACGAACATGATCGATGCTGGCGAGAAGACGAGGCGCCGTAATGGCCACCACATGTGCACGTCAGTCGAAGACCTAGGAAAGGCATGACTGGCACCTCTTCGTCGCCTTGCACGCTAGGATGGAAATGGAAACCAAAACAAAGAGAAAATACGAAAACAAGAAACAAAAATTACTCGAAAGCGAACAAAAACAAAACGATGTTTTCCGATGGAACAGACATGAAAACGAGATTTCCGTTATGTGAATATGGATTTTTTTTAGTATGGGCCAAAGGTTGCTTTATGGCCCGGTCACCAAACAACACATATGACATAGTGAGCATAATGGTCCATGTAAGGCCCAACTTGTACAATATTACTATAACACTATGCTAAGTTACTAAGCTAATCATATTATTTTGTAGCCATGTTAAACATTGATTAAGTTTGTTGATTTGTTACCCACACAAAAAAGTTTGTTGATTTGTTACCCACACAAAAAAGTTTGTTGATTTGTTACCATAAAATAGAGTTTGTTGATTTGTTTGTGTTTCTCTCTATGGTTAAAGGGTTTTAACGTTTCGATCAACACCCGCTTTCGTTGTCGTGTCTGCTTCATATTTGCTATGTGTTCGTTTCCAGTAGTACCTGTTTTCATATTCATTTCCGTGGTTTTTGTATTCATTTAAGATTTCGCTAAAATATATAGAAACAATTGTGGTAGAAGCGATTTCGTCTGCTTCCGCTCCATTTTCATCCCTATCCGCACGCCCACGGTCTCGTCCCCCCCCCTCGACGCTACCTGCATGGGGGCTCCTCTCACGAGCGATGGCCCCTCCCCATGACGCGGCATGCCCCCACGATGCCTACTCCCTAATGACATGCAAAATAAACATGGAAGGAGAAAGAGAAGTAGAAGACGATGCAGACGTTGGTGGCGAAGGAGGAGATAAGAAGAGAAGAAAAGGGGGCAGGAGCATTGGCGATCCGCTGGAGGGATGGACCAATCAGAATGGATCAATTCGACCAAGCGGAATTGCCCAGCTACTAGTGGCGGGTACTTTCTAGGGTCCGCGGCTGCTATTTTTATTTGCCAACTTTGCTATTATTTAGTAAAAATTTCACTATCCTTCGCCTCTGTGAAAATTCCAGTTATATGCACCATTTGTAAGCACTTCAAAAATATTAATCTGAAGTTGTTCAAAAAAAATCTACATCTAAAATGCTACATTATAACTAGTAGAATGCCCGTGCGTTGCCACTGGCTCTTCAAAATTTATAATCAGTATGTTTCATTTATCATCCCCTCATCCTGGGGTGCTCTAGTTAGAAACACAACAATCAAGTATTAGGAAATTTCACCGAAGCAACAATATTGAATAATATGATATCTATCCTACTAATAAAGGGAGGTCATAATTTTGGTCCATCATGAACTTCTGCAGAAAAGCCCCTATCCCTTTTAGTTACCCACTGTCCGCTAGCTCGCGAAAAAATACATCTCTAACGTGGGGAACCAGCCAAGGCCAACAAAAACTCAAACTCCTATCCAATCTCAACTTCGTGCTCTTCCACCTTGATAACCCACAAGTATAGGGGATCGCAACAGTTTCCGAGGGTAGAGTATTCAACCCAAATTTATTGATTTGACACAAGGGAAGCCAAAGAATATTCTCAAGTATTAGCAGCTGAGTTGTCAATTCAACCATACCTGAAAGACTTAATATCTGTAGCAAAGTAGTATGGAAGTAACGGTAACGGTGGCAAAAGTAACAGTAGCAGCTTTGTAGCGATCGTAACAGTGGCAACGAAGAAGTAACTAAGCAAACATCAATATGTGAAAAGCTCGTAGGCAATGGATCAATGATGGATAATTATGTTGGATGCAATTCATCATGCAACAGTTATAACATAGGGTGACACAGAACTAGCTCTGGTTCATCAATGTAATGTATGCATGTATTCCGAATATAGTCATACGTGCTTATGGAAAAGAACTTGCATGACATCTTTTGTCCTACCCTCCCATGGCAGCGGGGTCCTATTGGAAACTAAGGGATATTAAGGCCTCCTTTTAATAGAGTACCAGACCGAAGCATTAGCACTTAGTGAATACACGAACTCCTCAAACTACGGTCATCACCGGGAAGTGTCCCGATTATTGTTACTCCGGGGTTTGCCAGATCACAACACGTAGTAGGTGACTATAACTTGCAAGATAGGATCAAGAACTCACATATATTAATGAAAATATAATAGGTTCAGATCTGAAATCATGGCAGTTGGGCCCTAGTGACAAGCATTAAGCATGGCAAAGTCATAGCAACATCAATCTTAGAACATCATGGATACTAGGGATCAAACCCAAACAAAACTAACTCGATTACATGGTAAATCTCATCCAGCCCATCACCGTCCAGCAAGCCTACGATGGGTTTACTCACGCATGGCGGTGAGCATCATGAAATTCGTAATGGAGGATGGTTGATGATGACGATGGCGACGGATTCCCCTCTCCGGAGCCCCGAACGGACTCCAGCCCAGCCCTCCCGAGGAAGAACAGGGCTTGGCGGCAGCTCCGTATCGTAAAACGCGATGAATCCCTCTCTCTGATTTTTTTCTCTCCGAACGTGAATATATAGAGTTGAAGTTGGTTGGTGGAGGTCCAGGGGACCCACGAGGCAGGGGGCACGCCCTAGGGGGGGTGCACCCTACACCCTCGTGGACAGGGTGTGAGCCCCCTTCTGTTGATTCTTTCGCCAATATTTTTTATTAATTCCAAAACATGACTCCGTGGAGTTTTAGGTCATTCTGAGAACTTTATTTCTGCACAAAAATAACACCATGGCAATTCTGCTGAAAACAACGTCGGTCCGGGTTAGTTGCATTCAAATCATGCAAGTTAGAGTCCAAAACAAGGGCAAAAGTGTTTGGAAAAGTAGATATGTTGGAGACGTATCAACTCCCGCAAGCTTAACCCTTTGCTTGTCCTCAAGCAATTCAGTTGACAAACTGAAAGTGATAAAGAAAAACTTTTACAAACTCTGTTTGATCTTGTTGTTGCAAATATGTAAAGTCAACATTCAAGTTTTCAGCAAAGATTATGAACTAACCATATTCACAATAACATTTAGGTCTCATGTTTACTCATATCAATGGAATAATCAACTAGCGAGCAATAATAATAAATCTTGGATGACAACACTTTCTCAAAACAATCATAATATGATATAACATGGTGGTATCTCGCTAGCCCTTTCTGAGACCGCAAAACATAAATGCAGAGCACCCTTGAAGATCAAGGACTGACTAGACATTGTAATTCATGGCAAAAGAGATCTAGTCACAGTCATACTCAATGTAAATTAATAACAATGCATGCAAATGACAGCGGTGCTCTTCAACTGGTGCTTTTTAATAAGAGGATGATGACTCAACATAAAAGTAAATAGATCGGCCCTTCGTAGGGGGAAGCAGGGATTTGTAGAGGTCCCAGAGCTTGAGTTTTGAAATAGAGATAAATAATATTTTGAGCGGTATACTTTCATTGTCGACATAACAACCAAGAGATCTTGATATCTTCCATGCTACATACATTATAGGCGGTTCCCAAACAGAATGGTAAAGTTTATACTCCCCCACCACCAACGAGCACATTCCAGGCTGGCCCGAAACAACGGGTACCGTCCAACTAACAAGAATCCCGAGGGAGTTTTGTTTGCATTTATTTTGATTTGATTTGAGCATGGGACTGGGCATCTCGGTTACCGACCATTTTCTCGTGAATGATGAGGGGAGTCCACTCATCGTGAGAATAACCCACCTAGCATGGAAGATATAGACAACCCTAGTTGATACATGAGCTATTCGAGCATACAAAACAGAATTTTATTTGAAGGTTTAGAGTTTGGCACATACAAATTTGCTTGGGGCGGCAGGTAAATACCGCATATAGGAAGGTATGGTGGACTCATATGGAACAACTTTGGGGTTTATGGAAGTGTATGCACAAGCAGTATTCCCGCTTAGTACAAGTGAAGGCTAGAAAGAGACTGGGAAGCGACCAACTAGAGAGCGACAACAGTCATGAACATGCATTAAGATTAACCAACAATGAGTTCAAGCATGAGTAGGATATAAATCACCATGAACATAAATATTGTAGAGGCTATGTTGATTTTGTTTCAACTACATGCGTGAACATGTGCCAAGTCAAGCCACTCGAATCATTCAAAGGAGGATACCACCCTATCATACCACACCACAATCATTTTAATAGCATGTTGGCACGCAAGGTAAACCATTATAAATTCTTAGCTAATTAAGCGTGGCATCAATAACTATAATCTCTAATTGTCATTGCAAACATGTTTCATTCATAATGGGCTGAATCAGGAACGATGAACTAATCATATTTACAAAAACAAGATAGGTCGAGTTCATACCAGCTTCTCTCATCTCAATCATTTCATCATATATCGTCATTATTGCCTTCCACTTGCACAACCGAACGGTGTGAATGATAATAATAGTGCACATGCATTGGACTAAGCTGGAATCTGCAAAACATTTAATTTAAAGGGGAAGACAAGGTAATATGGGCTCTTGGTTAGATCAACAATAATGCATATGAGAGCCACTCATCATCTTCATCGTGGTCTTCTCCTCTCGACCCCAAAAGAAAAGAAAAGAAATTCAAAGAAAAATAAAACTATTTACACGGGAAAGCTCCCAACAAGCAAAAGAAGAACGAGAAATATTTTTGGGTTTTTCTTCTAATTACTACTACTACTACAACTACAAGCATGGAAAGTAGACTAGCTAAAAGCTACAACTAATTTTTTTTGGTTTTTCTCTCAAAGTTTTTCAAACACACAAGAAAAAAGCAAGAAAAGAAAATAAAGTAGCATGGATAGTACAATAAAAAAGTATGAACATCGACAACTAGAATGAGTGTGTGAACATGAATGTAATGTCGGTGAGAAATACGTACTCCCCCAAGCTTAGGCTTTTGGCCTAAGTTGGTCTATGCCCATGGGTCAAAGTGGTCCTCTCCGGTGTACTGAGGAGGGTCCTCGAGATGCCACTGGTTAGCGAGCTCCTCCGGATCCCACTGATAAATAGACTCCCAATATGGATCAAGAGGTGGCTCAGGCTTAGGCTCTAGGACTCGTGTCAGCTCCCAGTATGCATAAATGTCCTCGGGCATGATGAGGTACGTGCCTGAACGTATGTTAAACAAAGAGGGTGCAGGCAAGGTAATAGTCTCACAAGTAGTTTTACTAAATACCAAGTTATACTTAAGTCTCTTCTTATCTTTAACAATAAAATCATGTGCTACCATACTATTATAGTCTAAGAAAATAGTGGGCATCACCTTTTCCTCTTTCTCATAATGCCTAATAGGCATCTCAAAGTATTTAGCAAGGCGTGAAGCAAAGATACCTCCAAAATGGGGCCCTTTGAACGGTTCAGACTCAACCGTTTAGCAACCATAGTGCCTAAACTGAAATTTGTATCACAAAATAAAGCATGGCGCAAAATAGCAAGGTCAGGATCACTGAGGCCCCCACTGTTCCCGTGACCAATTAAACATCTACTAGCAAATATGGCATAGTAACGTAGAACAGGAAAATGTACACTAGTAATCCTTGCATCTGAAACTTTTCTCGTTTTCCCTACATCAATTCTATCAATAAATTCATCCACATCACTAGGATGTGTTTCCTCGACGCTGCCCTCAAAGGGCAACTTGCAAACCGCACAAAAATCATAGAGTGACATCTCCTTAAACTCATCATATAAATAAAAATCCACCGAAGGTGGTGATCTTCTAGCATGGAAATGAAAGTTTTGCACGAAATATTAGTGAGTAGGAGATACTGTTCACACTGGTCCTGGAGGGATTCGGTGATGCCTACATTCTCAGCCAAATAATAAAAGTTGTCGTAAATTCCAGCGGCCCTCAAGAATGCATCACAAGGCCATTCACATGGCCGAACCTTCACGGCGCGAGGAAGATTGTACTTGGGCTTCTTATTGTCTTAATTCTGCTTTTCCTTCGAGCTTCGGCTCGAGGAGCCTCTCAACAATCTCTTCAACGCTTTCTTCCTCTGAAAAATTTCTGAAATTTTTAGTGACTCAAAATGAAAGTGAACCAAACTCAACAAGATTGATAGAAACTACTCCCACAAGTGCCTAGAGGCTTTATCATGCATTAAAACTACTTTAGACAATATAAATTTGACATGCAAGCTCAAGAACAGGGTCACCTCAGCAGCAAAAATTTGCAACAAATAAAGCACTAGAACAAAAACTAATTGGACCATTGGAGGAGTCACATACCGAAGAACAATCCCCCAAAGCAGTTTTGTGAATGGAGCTTTGAGCAAGGAGATCGAAAATGGCGGCAAAACGAGCAAGAACACGAGTTTGAGCTACGTGATGATTTTTTCTGGAGGAAGACGAAGTGTGTGGGTATTGGAATAAGTGGAGGGGGGCCACATTGGGCCCACGAGACAGGGGGCGCACCCAGGGGGTAGGGCGCACCCTCCACCATCATGAACAAATGGTGGGTCCCCCTGGTGTGTTATAAGTGCCAAAAATTCTCAAGTACTCTACAAAAATCATATCCAATTTTCAGGACATTTGGAGAACTTTTATTTTCGGGGTATTTTTTATTGCAAGGATAATTCAGAAAACAGACAAAATATGCTATTTTTGCTTTATTAAATCTAAATAACAAAAAGTAAAAGGAGGGTACAGAAGGTTGTGCTTTCTAACTTCATCCATAACATGCTCATCAAAAGGAATCCACTAACAAGGTTGATCAAGTCTTGTTAACAAACTTCTTCTGAATAACACGAAACCGGAGAATTTTCGAATAACACTAGGTTACCTCAATGGGGATATGCATGTCCCCAACAATAAGAATATCATATTTCTTTTTGACAGTAGGAAGAGGGAATTCAAAACCTCCAATAGTAACCGTTGAAAATTTTCCAATAGAATTGATACTATGAACTTGAGGTTGTTTCTTCGGGAAGTGTACCATATGCTCATTACCATTAACATGAAAAGTGATGTTGCCTTTGTTGCAATCAATAACAGCCCCTGCAGTATTTAGAAAAGGTCTACCAAGGATGATCGACATACTTTCGTCCTCGAGAATATCAAGAATCACAAAGTCCGTTAAAATAGTAATGTTTGCAACCGATGGGTATAGCAGTTGATTTATCGGCCATTTGCAAAGAGATTTCAGTAGGTATCAACTTATTCAAATCAAGTCTATGATATAAAGAGAAATGCATAAACTAACACCGGCTCCAAGATCACATAAAGTAGTTTTAACATAGTTTCTTTTAATGGAGCATGGTATAGTTGGTACTCCTGGGTCTCCTAGTTTCTTTGGTATTCCACCCTTAGAAGTATATTAGCAAGCATGGTGGAAATTTCAGCTTCCGGTATCTTTCTTTTATTTATAACAATATCTTTCATATACTTTGCATAGCGATTCATTTTAAGCATATCAGTCAAACGCATACGCAAAAAGATAGGTCTAATCATTTCAGCAAAGCACTCAAAATCCTCATCATCCTTTTTCTTGGATGGCTTAGGAGGAAAATGCATGGGTTTCTGAACCCATGGTTCTCTTTCTTTACCATGCTTCCTAGCAACGATGTCTCTCTTATCATAACGTTGATTCTTTGATTGTGGGTTATCAAGATCAACAGCAGGTTCAATCTCTACATCATATTACTAGGTTGGGCATCAACATGAACATCATTATTAACATTATCACTAGGTTCATGTTCATTACCAGATTGTATTTCAGCATAAAAAAATAGAAATATCATTGGGATTCTCAAGTGTGTCTATAACAGGTTCACTAGAAGCATGCATAGTCCTATCATTTTTATTTTTATTTTTCTTAGAAGGTCTAGGTGTATCAGTATTAGTTCTCCCAGAATCTTGCTCAACTCTCTTAGGATGGCCCTCAGGATATAAAGGTTCCTGGGTTATTTTACCACATCTGGTCATAACTCTAACAACATTTTCATTGTTCTTATTATTTAATTCATTGAGCAAATCATCTTGTGCCTTAAGTACTTGTTCTACTTGAGTGGTAACCATGGATGCATATTTACTAATAAGCTTAAGATCACCTTTAACTCTAACATATAATCACTCAAGTGTTCAACCATATAAGCATTACGTTTTAATTGTTTGCCAACATAAGCATTGAAGTTCTCTTGTTTAACAATAAAATTATCAAACTCATCCAAGCATTGACTAGCCTTATTACGAGGAATATCACCTTCATAGAATCTATAGAGAGAATTTACCTTTACTACCTGTTTCAGGTTATCAAGACCATGTATTTCTTCAATAGGCAGAACATCTTCAGCTTTAATACCTTTTTCTTTCATAGATTTCTTTGCCTCTTGCATATCTTCAGGACTGAGAAATAGAATACCCATTTTCTTTGGAGTTGGCTTAGGAGTTGGTTCAGGAAGTGTCCAATCATTGTCATTACTCAATATATTATTCAATAGCAATTCAGCTTGCTCAACAATTCTTTCCCTGAAAACACAACCAGCACAACTGAGGGAGTCCCGGACTAGGGGCTGTCCGGATAGCCGAACTATCATCATCGGCCGGACTCCAAGACTATGAAGATACAAGATTGAAGACTTCGTCCCATGTCCGGATGGGACTTTCCTTGGCGTGGAAGGCAAGCTTGGTGATACGGATATGTAGATCTCCTACCATTGTAACCGACTCTGTGTAACCCTAGCCCTCTCCGGTGTCTATATAAACCGCAGGGTTTTAGTCCGTAGGATGACAACAACAATCATACCATAGGCTAGCTTCTAGGCTTTAGCCTCCTTGATCTCGTGGTAGATCCACTCTTGTACTACCCATATCATCAATATCAATCAAGCAGGAGTAGGGTTTTACCTCCATCGAGAGGGCCCGAACCTGGGTAAAAACATCGTGTCCCTTGTCTCCTGTTACCATCCGCCTAGACGCACAGTTCGGGACCCCCTACCCGAGATCCGCCAGTTTTGACACCGACATTGGTGCTTTCATTGAGAGTTCCTCTGTGTCGTCACCGATAGGCTCGATGGCTCCTTCGATCATCAACAACAACGACGCAGTCCATGGTGAGACTTTTCTCACCGGACAGATCTTCGTATTCGGCGGCTTTGCACTGCGGGCCAATTCGCTTGGCCATCTGGAGCAGATCAAAAGCTACGCCCCTGGCCGTCAGGTTAGATTTGGAAGTCTGAACTTCACGGCTTACATCCGCGGACACTTGACCTTCGATGGATTCAAGCCACAGCCGAGCGCGCCGCACTGTCACGATGGGCATGATTTAGCTCTGCTGCCGGATAGTTCCCTGGAGGCCGCACACGAGTCCGTTCCGACCCTTAATTTGGAGCTGGCTGCGCAGATCGAGGACGGGTGGCTAGACACCGCCTCGGGGGCTGCAACCTCTACGGCGATGGAGCCGAATACTGACCTTGTCCCTTGTGAAGCTCGTGACTCTGAGGTGCCGGACTCCTCGCCGGACTCCGAACCTCCCGCGCCCCTTCCAATCGAATCCGGTTGGGCGCCGATCATGGAGTTCACCGCTGCGGACATCTTTCAACACTCACCTTTCAGCGACGTCCTGAACTCGCTAAAATATATCTCGTTATCAGGAGAACCTTGGCCGGACTGCGGTCAGGACGGTTGGGATGCGGACGACGAAGAAATTCAAAGCCCGCCCACCACCCACTTTGTAGCCACTGTCGACGATCTAACCGACATGCTAGACTTCGACTCCGAAGACATCGACGGTATGGACGACGATGCCGGAGACGACCAAGAACCAGCGCCCACTGGGCACTGGAAAGCCACCTCATCATACGACATATACATGGTGGACACCCTAAAGGATGGGAATGGCGATGGAACAAAGGAGGAGGATCCCTCCAAGAAACAGCCTAAGCGCCGGCGTCAGCGGCGCCGCTCCAAATCCCGCCATAGCAAGAATGGAGATTGCGGCACCGGAGATAATAACACCCCAGACAGTGCCGAAGACAACCACCTCCAGCAAGATTCAGCACATGAGGATGAAGAAGCCAGCCCTCGTGAGAGAGCGGCAGACAAAGAGGTAGAGGACGATAATTACATGCCTCCCTCCAGAGACGAGGCAAGCCTCGACGACGACGAATTCGTCGTGCCTGAGGATCCCGTCGAACAAGAGCGTTTTAAATGCAGGCTTATGGCCACGGCAAATAGCCTCAAGAAAAAGCAGCAACAGCTTAGAGCTGATCAAGATCTGCTAGCCGACAGATGGACCGAAGTCCTTGCGGCCGAAGAGCATGAACTCGAACGCCCCTCCAAAAGCTATCCCAAACGCAAGCTGCTCCCCCGATTAGAGGAGGAGGCATATAAACCTGCATCACCAGCGCACAATACGGCTGACCGACCACCTCGTGGCCGCGACAGAGAGGCCTCTAGGCCCCCCACTAGAACCGTACCCCGGCATCGCTCGAAAAGCACAAAGCCACGGGGGAATGCACCGGACTTGCGAGACATATTGGAGGATAAGGCAAGACAATCAAGATCGATCTACAGATCGTGTGGGCGCCCCACGATGCGCGACGACGACCGTCGCGCCGGATACAGCAACTCCGGCAGGGCCGAACACAGTAGACAAAGCTCGCTTGAGCTACGTTGTGATATAGCCCAATATAGAGGTGCCGCACACCCACTATGCTTCACAGATGAAGTAATGGATCATCAAATCCCCGAAGGGTTTAAACCCATGAACATCGAATCCTATGATGGCACAACAGACCCCGCGGTTTGGATCGAAGACTATCTCCTTCACATCCACATGGCCCGCGGTGATGATCTTCACGCCATCAAATACCTCCCACTCAAGCTTAAAGGACCAGCTCGGCATTGGCTTAACAGCTTGCCAGCAGAATCAATTGGGTGTTGGGAGGACCTGGAAGCCGCATTCCTTGATAACTTCCAGGGCACATATGTGCGACCACCAAACGCCGATGACCTAAGCCACATAATTCAGTAGCCAGACGAATCGGCCAGACAATTCTAGACACGGTTCTTAACAAAGAAAAATCAAATCGTCGACTGTCCGGATGCAGAGGCCCTCGCAGCCTTCAAGCATAACATCCACGACGAGTAGCTTGCCCGGCACCTAGGACAGGAAAAGCCGAAATCCATGGCAGCCCTCACATCACTCATGACCCGCTTCTGCGCGGGAGAGGACAGCTGGCTAGCTCACAGTAACAACCTCAGCAAAAATTCTGGCAGTCCGGATACCAAGGACCGCAATGGCAGGTCGCGTCGCAACAAGAACACACACTGCGTTAACGGCGACAATACTGAGGATACGGCAGTCAATGCCGGATTTAGAGGCTCCAAACCCGGTCAGTGGAAAAAGCCATTCAAAAGAACTACTCCGGGTCCATCCAATTTGGACCGGATACTCGACCGCTCGTGCCAGATACACGGCACCCCCGAAAAGCCAGCTAATCACACCAACAGGGATTGTTGGGTATTCAAGCAGGTAGGCAAGTTAATTGCTGAAAACAATGACAAGGGGTTGCATAGCGATGACGAGGAAGAGACCCGGCCGCTGAACAATAGAGGACATAAGGGTTTTCCCCCCACAAATGCGGACGGTGAACATGATATACGCAACCCACATACCCAAAAGGGAGCGGAAGCGTGCACTCAGGGACGTATATGCGATGGAGCCAGTTGCCCCGAAGTTCAACCCATGGTCCTCCTGCCCGATCACTTTTGATCGAAGGGACCACCCCACCAGCATCTGCCATGGCGGATTCGCCGCATTGGTTTTAGACCCAATTGTCGATGGATTTCAGCTCATCAGAGTCCTGATGGACGGCGGCAGTAGCCTGAACCTGCTTTATTAGGATACAGTGCGCAAGATGGGCATAGACCCCTCAAGGATTAAACCCACAAAGATGACCTTCAAAGGCATCATACCAGGTGTAGAGGCCAATTGTACAGGCTCAGTTACACTGGAAGTGGTCTTCGGATCCCCGGATAACTTCCAGAGCGAGGAGTTAATCTTCGACATAGTTCCGTTCCGCAGTGGCTATCATGCTCTGCTCGGACGGACCGCATTTGCAAAGTTCAACGCGGTGCCGCACTACGCATACCTCAAGCTCAAGATGCCAGGCCCTCGAGGAGTCATCACGGTCAACGGAAACACTGAACGCTCCCTTCGAACGGAGGAACATACAGCGGCTCTCGCGGCAGAAGTACAGTGCAGCCTCTTAAGGCAATTCTCGAGTCCGGCCGCTAGTGACCGGACACGGCTAAACGCGCCCGGAGTAACCTACAACAAGACCACCTGGCACGTTCCGAGCACGCGTAGCAATGCGGCCCCAACCCCAGCAAAATTGCAAGACTGGTCCTTCATGTACATCATTACGCTCTAGAGATACCATGGGCATAGGGGGAGGGGCACGACCACGACAGGCCCAGAACGCGGCTTAACCACACCAGGGGCTCCCAAGTGTGTCATCTTTTTTTTTCTTTTCCTTTTTCTTTTCTCTTACCCACATGACTCCGTTCACCAGAGGCCCTGTCCGGCAGTAGACCTGCCGAACTCACGATGCAACAGCCAGGGAAGGAG
This sequence comes from Triticum dicoccoides, assembly GCF_002162155.2. Lineage (NCBI taxonomy): Eukaryota > Viridiplantae > Streptophyta > Magnoliopsida > Poales > Poaceae > Triticum > Triticum dicoccoides. The sequence goes on from NC_041383.1 coordinate 237,039,475, forward strand.
AAAGACTACGACGAGTATCCAGGTGGTCTCCATTACGAGCATTAAATCTGTTCTATACACCATTCCGCAGCCTACCCCTGGAGGGGGACATGTTTAATAGTCCCATCCCTTGCTTACCGCACTATTTGTATCGTCCTGCATTCATGGCAGTATTTCTTGAATAAACAAATGCATCACCTTTTTGCTTATAACTGCATTCCTTTCTTATACATATGTTCATTTATGACATGTTGCATCCGTGCACTTTGGTACGGCTAACTACACCAGGGGCTTAAGTTCCCCACATCATGGTGTGATAAGTCCGAACACTTTCACAAGTGCGGCACCCCGAACTTATAGCATTATATGCATCGGCTCCGAATCATATCTTGGGTCAATAGTTGGGTTTGCCCGGCTCCCATGTTTTGGTACCTTACGTTCCGTTGTATCGGCTAAGGTAGCACTGGGAGAACCACTGCGATTGCGCCCCAGTTGAGCTGGGCGAGCGCCTCAGTGGAGAAAGCTAAAACTAACCGTCATGATGAGGCGAGAGCCGGTCGCTATTCGAGAGGTCTTTTCCAGTCCCTAAAGACTTATGCCGCTTAGAGCGAGGAACCGGCTTTGTCCGGCCCAGGCGTGGATAGCGCCCCGAATTCGGCTTTCCGAACACTAGGGGCTTCGCCGAAATTTAAAGTTATAGAATTCTATGGCTAAGTGAGAGTGTTCAAGCATTGTAAGTCTGGTTGCCTCGTTCGTTGTGTTGAGCGCCTCCCTAGATGGACCCAAAAATGGGAACAAGAGCGCTCAAGTTTATCCCAAACACCCCAGCACTCGTGGCATGGGGGATGAAGCCGACGACTTGCCATCTCTCAGATTTGATAAATGGCCGCACAGAAGGTAATATTTTAAATTAACAAGCGTTGCTTAGCGCATACGAACAAAGTTTTCTGCGCAAAGGATAACAAAATGCGAGTCTACTCAAATATTACATCTTTGGAGCACTCACCCGCAATCATGCGGGCACCCTTCAGGACACCCTTATAATACATTTCAGGTGTGCGATACGCCTTGCCCGGTGGTGGCGCGTCCGTCACAAGCTTCTCAGCATCCATCCTGCCCCAATGCACTTTAGCACGGGCAAGTGCCCGACGAGCACCTTCAATGCAGGTGGAGTGCTTGACGACTTCAACCCAGGGACACGCATCCACCAGCCGCCGCATCAGGCCGAAGTAGCTCCTAGGCATGGCCTCTTTGGGCCATAGCCGAACTATAAGGCCCTTCATGGCCTATTCGGCCACCTTGTGGAGCTCGACCAGCTGCTTCAGCTGGTCGCTAAGGGGCACCGGATGTCCGGCCTCAGCGTACTGAGACTAGAATACCTTCTCCATCGAGCTCCCCTCCTCGGCTCTGTAGAAAGCGGCAGCATCGGACACGCTGCGGGGTAGATCTGCGAACGCTCCTGGAGAGCTCCGAATTCAGGTAAGTAACAGGTAATTCACTTTAACATGCTTGCTCTGCATGAAGAATGCCTTACCGCCGCTATTTTCTTCAAATCCTCGATTTCCTGGAGGGCCTTCTGGGCATCGGCCTTAGCGGCTTTGGCACTCTCAAGAGCCGACGCAAGGTCGGACTCTCGAGTCTTCGAGTCACGCTCCAAACCCTCGTGCTTTTCCACGAGAGCCTGGAGCTCTTGCTGTACCTCTGCCACCCGTGCCTCCTGCTTCTCTCGCTCGGCTCGTTCCGAGGCCGCATTGCCTTCGGCCGCGAACACCGCCTCCTTTAGGGTTGCCACCTCGTTCGTGGCCCCTGGAGTACCCACGTTATCCTTGTTATTTCTCTTGCAACCAAATCCTTTTCTGTAAGGTACAACTATAATACGGTGTTACTCACCTTCCTTGTCCTCGAGCTGCTTCTTGGCACGGCCAAGCTCGCTCTCGGGCCGCTCGAGGCTCTGCTTCAAGGTATTGACCTCCGCAGTCAGTGCGGCAGAGGTCAGCAGCGCAGCCTGCATTCCCATATGGACATATTTTCAAGACTCATGCGTATATCTTTTTAGATCCTCAGTTTGGTTTTTTCTTTCCAAACACCGAACCGAGCATTAGGGGCTACTATCTATGCAGTATTATATTACATATCTTAAAATTCTTACCTCAAAGCCTGTTAGAAGGCTAATGCAGGCCTCGGTCAGCCCGCTCTTGGCGAGCTGAACCTTCTGAATCACCGCACTCATGACAGTGCGGTGTTCTTCTTCGGTGGAAGCGCCGTTGAGCGCCTCCAGCAAGCTATCCGGTGCCTCCGGTTGGACGGAGGCCGCCGGAGTCACAGTCTTGCCCTTCTTACGAAGGGGCCGCCCGCCGGACTCCCGAACCACAGCAGGGTCCGGTGCGGAGTATGGTGCAAAGTCCGGGAGGTTGCCCTGCGGCACCTCCGGGGCCTCCTCCTCCTAGCGGGTCCCTTCCCGGGATCCCACCTCGACGTCGTCAGCGTTGCGGGGGGTGGAGGCAGTCGGAAGAGAATCCATATCCGACGTGCCCAAGGAACCGCTCGACGAAGCGGGAAGATCGTCCTTGGGCGGACTACAGGGTTGTATGCGGCATTAGAAAGACACCATGCGACGAAAAGAAAAATTATAAATCATCTAGGAGTCCGGATACTTACGATCTCGCCAGGGGCTTGGCCCTTGAGGGCCACTCCTCGTCGCCGTCGCTGACGTTGGCGGAACAGTCCGGGGGAAGGGTCCTTCCCTTCTTGGACCCTTCGGCCTCCCTCGTTGGGGAGGCCTTCCTCTTCTTCTCTCCCCCGCTGGGGGAGAGACCTCTTTCTCCTCCTTTCATCCTCGTGGGAGGAGTCCGCCTCGGAGTCATCGGACGATGAGTCCGATACCACCTGACGCCGGGAACTCCTTCGGGTTCCCGTGGCCTTCTTCTTGGCCTTCTTCTCCGGCACTACGTAAAGTGTCGGGACTAGCAGCCCTGTCAAACGGGCATCCGCTGGGTCTTCTGGAAGGGGATCCGGACAGTTAACCTGTCTGGACATCGCCTGCCAGGCCTGTTAAAGGTACTGGGAGTTTAGGTCCCGCATGAAGTCAAAACATGAGAAGCAAGTGTCCCGTAAAGGATAACATGGCTTACCTCGTCAGCTGGACGCTGCGAGCTGAATCCGCGATCTTCGGAGGCGGATGCAGGAGCTTTGGTGCCCTTGAACAGCACCGTCCGGGCATCTTTGTACGTAGTGTCAAAGAGCCTGCTCAAGGTCCGGTGCAGTGCCGGATTAAACTCCCACAAATTGAAGTCCCGTTGCTGGCAAGGGAGAATCCGGTGGACGAGCATGACCTGGATCACGTTGACAAGCTTGAGCTTCTTGTTCACCAGGGTTTGGAGATAGGACTGGAGTCCGGTCAGCTCTTCCAAACTACCCCATAGCAGGCCCTTCTCTTTCCAGGAGGTGAGCTGCATGGGGATGCCAGATCTGAATTCAGGGGCCGCTGCCCATTTAGGGTCGCGCGGGATGTAGAACCACCCCGATTGCCACCCTTTGATGGATTCCACGAAGGCGCCCTCGAGCCAAGTGACGTTGGGCATTTTGCCCACCATGGCGCCTCCGCATTCCGCTTGGCTGCCCTTCACAACCTTCGGCTTGACATTGAAGGTCTTGAGCCACAAGCCGAAGTGGGGCTGGATGCAGAGGAAGGCCTCGCACACGAAGATAAACGCCGAGATGTTGAGGATGAAATTTGGGGCCAGATCATGGAAATCCAGGCCGTAGTAGAGCATGAGCCCCCGGACAAAGGGTGGAGTGGGAAGCCCAGTCTACGGAGGAAATGGGGAAGGAATACCACCCTCTCATGGGGCCTGGGGGTAGGGATGAGCTGCCCCTCGTCGGGGAGCCGGTGCGCATTGTCGCTGGACAGATATCTGACGCCGCACAGCTTCTTGATGTGCCCCTCCGTAACGGAGGAGGCCATCCACTTGCCTCCTGCTCCGGACATGACTGGAGAAGGTCGAGGTGAGATGTGCGGACTTGGGCGCTGGAGCTCGAGTGCGCGGAGATGGATAAGCAAAGGAGGAAGAAGGCGTGAGTAAAAAAGGTGGATCCTTATCCCCTTATATATGGGCAGACGAAGCTATGCGTCCCCACCAGCCTGGTAAAACTCGCTTGTCTCCCAAGCGCCGCAATCAATGGCGCGGTTGGGTTACCCACGTCCGTATTGATGGGAATCCCGGAATAAGGGGAACACGATCTCTGCTTCGACAAGACGTGCCAAGGAAACCGCTTCGCTAAACGCGCTGAGGTGGTATAATAAAAATGATTCGAGTAAAGGCTTGGTTGTGGTGTGACGTCACGCCACAAAATACGTCAGCAGATTGAACTTGTGTAAATATTATTCTCTCTACGGTGGTATGTGGAATTTATCTTATAGAGCCGGACACTATCCTGATGTTCACAATCTTCTATAAATTATTCGGAGGAAGAACCCGCCTTGCAATGCCGAAGACAATATGCGCGCCGGACTCGTCGTCATTGAAGCCTGGTTCAGGGGCTACTGAGGGAGTCTCGGACTAGGGGGTGTCCGGATAGCCGAACTATCATCATCGGCCGGACTCCAAGACTATGAAGATACAAGATTGAAGACTTCGTCCCGTGTCCGGATGGGACTTTCCTTGGCGTGGAAGGCAAGCTTGGCGATACGGATATGTAGATCTCCTACCATTGTAACCGACTCTGTGTAACCCTAGCCCTCTCCGATGTCTATATAAACCGGAGGGTTTTAGTCCGTAGGACGACAACAACAATCATACCATAGGCTAGCTTCTAGGGTTTAGCCTCCTTGATCTCGTGGTAGATCCACTCTTGTACTACCCATATCACCAATATCAATCCAGCAGGAGTAGGGTTTTACCTCCATCGAGAGGGCCCGAACCTGGGTAAAAACATCGTGTCCCATGTCTCTTGTTACCATCCGCCTAGACGCACAGTTCGGGACCCCCTACCCGAGATCCGCCGGTTTTGACACAGGTGGTCTCTGGAAGCATCGGTTAGTCCATTATAAAAGATATCAAGTATTTCATTTTTCTTGAGAGGATGATCAGTCAAAGCATTAAGTAATCGGAGAAGCCTCCCTCAAGCTTGTGGGAGACTCTCTTCTTCAATTTGCACAAAATTAAATATTTCCCTTAAGGCAGCTTGTTTCTTATGAGCGGGGAATATTTTGCAGAGAAGTAATAAATCATATCCTGGGGATTACGCACACAACAAGGAGCAAGAGAATTAAACCATACTTTAGCGTCACCCTTTAATGAGAAAGGAAACAATTTAAGAATATAGTAATAGCGAATTTTTTCCTCATGAGTGAATATGGTGGCTATATCATTCAATTTAGTAAGATGTGCCACAACAGTTTCAGATTCATAGCCATAGAAAGGATCAGATTCAACCAAAGTAATTAACTCAAGATCGATAGAGAATTCATAATCCTTATCAGTAACACAGATAGGTGAAGTAGCAAAAGCAGGGTCATATTGCATTCTAGCATTCAAAGACTTTTCTTTCAGCTTAGCTAACTATTTCTTAAGATCATATTTATCATTGCAAGCAAGAAAGTCTCTAGTTGTTTCTTCATCCATAACAAAACCCTCAGGTACAATAGGCAATTCATATCTAGGGGGAGAATCTTAATCATCACTTTCACTAATATCATCAGTTTCAGTAATTTCATTCTCTCTAACCCTAGCAAGTTGTTCATCCATAAATTCACCTAGTGGTACATTATTATCAAGCAGAGAAGTAGTATCAACATAAGCATCATGCATAGCAGAAGTGGCATCATCAATAACGTGCGACATATCAGAATCAATAGCAGGTGTAGGTGTCGCAAGTTTACTTAAAATAGAAGGTGAATCAAGTGCAGAGCTAGATGGCAGTTCCTTACCTCCCCTCGTAGTTGAGGGATTCCTCATAGTGATCAACAGATATAAATCCCAAGTGACTCAAAGAATAGAACTATGCTCCTCGGCAACAGCGCCAGAAAAAGGTCTTGATAACCCACAAGTATAGGGGATCGCAACAGTTTTCGAGGGTAGAGTATTCAACCCAAATTTATTGATTCGACACAAGGGGAGCCAAAGAATATTCTCAAGTATTAGAAGTTGAGTTGCCAATTCAACCACACCTAAAAGACTTAATATCTGCAGCAAAGTGTTTAGTAGCAAAGTAGTATGGAAGTACCGGTAACAGTGGCAAAAGTAACAGTAGCAGTTTTGTAGCGATCATAATAGTGGCAACGGAGAAGTAACTAAGCAAAGATCAATATGTGAAAAGCTCGTAGGCAATGGATCAATGATGGATAATTATGCCGGATGCAATTCATCATGCAATAGTTATAACATAGGGTGAAACAGAACTAGCTCCAGTTCATCAATAATGTAGGCATGTATTCCGAGTATAGTCATACGTGCTTATGGAAAAGAACTTGCATGACATCTTTTGTCCTACCCTCCCATGGCAGCGGGGTCCTACTGGAAACTAAGGGATATTAAGGCCTCCTTTTAATAGAGTACCGGACCAAAGCATTAGCACTTAGTGAATACATGAACTCCTCAAACTATGGTCGTCACCGGGAAGTGTCCCGACTATTGTCACTCCGGGGTTTGCCGGATCATAACACGTAGTAGGTGACTATAACTTGCAAGATAGGATCAAGAACTCACATATATTCATGAAAACATAATAGGTTCAGATTTGAAATCATGGCACTCGGGCCCTAGTGACAAGCATTAAGCATGGCAAAGTCATAGCAACATCAATTTTAGAACATAATGGATACTAGGGATCAAACCCTAACAAAACTAACATGATTACATGGTAAACCTCATCCAACCCATCACCGTCCAGCAAGCCTACGATGGGATTACTCATGCACGGCGGTTAGCATCACGAAATTTGTGATGGATGATGGTTGATGATGAGGATGGTGACGGATTCCCCTCTCTGGAGCCCCGAACGGACTCCAGATCAGCCCTCCCGAGGAAGAACAACGCTTGGCAGCGGCTCCGTATCATAAAACACGATGAATCCCTCTCTCTGATTTTTTTTCTCCCCGAACGTGAATACATAGAGTTGGAGTTGAGGTCGGTGGAGGTCCAAGGGACCCACGAGGCAGGGGGCGTGCCCTAGGGGGGGCGCCCTGCACCCTCGTGGACAGGGTCTGGTCCCCCTTCTGTTGATTCTTTCGCCAATATTTTTTATTAATTCAAAAATTTGACTCCGTGGAGTTTCAGGTCATTCCGAGAATTTTTATTTCTGCACAAAAATAACACCATGGCAATTCTGCTGAAAACAATGTCAGTTCGGGTTAGTTCCATTCAAATCATGCAAGCTAGGGTCCAAAACGAGGGCAAAAGTGTTTGGAAAAGTAGATACGTTGGAGACGTATCACACCTCCATTGATAAAGATGGGTTGTCAAGGCTTTCCTCATGATGACCTTGAGCAGCTGCCGACATCCCTCCCTGCATCTACCCCTACCCCTTGCTACCGCCTGCACTGTACTTGCTCCTCGGGGGAGGGCCACAATGTCCTCTATGGTGGCTACGACCAATCCATGAGGAGGCCACATTCTTCCATGGGAACCCAACAAAGCACACCACCTTCCACAACCATCCAATCCCAGCCCTAACAACGTCAAGATCCGCCATCAATCCATCAATCAGCCTCACCACATCCAGGTTCATTGCGAGCCTGCGACGTGTCTGTAGTCGACGTATTGACTTTGGCTATCCCCACGGCAGCACCATCGGATCCTGCTTGCTTTTACCATCACTTCGTCTCTCCCCAAGGAAGCGGCACCACCCAGCCAATGACCACCACCGCTTGTAGATTGCCTACATAAAATCACGAGAAATCCCACGGCGGTGCTGTAAGATCACCATGGCGACCGACTTGTCTAAGATCTAAGCTAGCTGCTCTTTGTAGAAACCAGTAGAAGTAGGGGTGTGGCTAGGATTTGTTCTCCGGTGCGCGTGCGTGCCCTGCTGGCCACTAGCTCTTGATCTACAATTCACTTATCTCCATGCTCGAGACGACCAAGCTCGATGCGCAGGCCGCATACATCTGCTAGAGCTATATCCAGGCCCTATGATTTTTGGATCACTGGCTCCATGGGTGCCAGGACTGGAGTCGTCGCCATCCACCAGGTGGATCAAGGAGGCCCAGCACCTAGGCTCTACATCACAACATTGTGGATCAAGGAGGCCCGCCGCCGGCTCTACCTCGCAATGTTGCCTTTACTCCACGCGTGGTCTGAACAGGCACCAGCCGACCCATCCTTGATCTGGTATTGTTGCAAGCTAAGCCGAAATCTTAATTATTTGAATGATGGGCAATGGATATGTCATCTATCAGTTGTAACGATTATCTTTTCTCATGTGTCCCAGCACTGAAGTCTGATGGCTTACTTTTCTCTCATCCTCTCGTTCTTGTTTACTACTATGTACTCTTGAGGCTGGCATGAGTAGGCAATTTGATTTATTAGTTTGGGCTGGTATTGATGATTTAGATTTTGTGTTTTGCCGTAAATAGTAAAAAAACCTTCTCTGAACTTTTAGTTACAAAGATTTTGTGTTTTGCTGTAAAAAGTAAAGAACCTTCTCTAATAAATGTAAATATAACCTTTTGGTTTTACAGTCTCAACTTTCCTACACTCCAATACCAGAAGGATTTTTTTGGTTTTATTTAATGACCTTCTTGAATGTCGCTCAATTAGAAAGTTAATGCAATCTATGATATTAAAGAAAATTATTAGTCATATTAAAGTGCAAAAGGCCCTGTAGGAGTCAAATCATGAGTTTTATGGTTGTACTATAATTTGCAAGATCTGAGATTTCTGCAAGTGTACAATTAGAAAAGAGGCAATTCAATTGATTTTCACATTCAGAATAGTACGTTAGCAATAGCACTTCAATTTTTTCATGTTTGTTCAGCTTGCTAGGGAGATGCGCGGAAGGCCCACATGGTGGACGAAAGAGGCAGCCGCGCTGTCCATGGCGGGGTTGGGGTTGGGGGAATGGTTGGAGGAGGAGGAAGATGGAAGTGTGAGGCGATCGATTGTTGATTGTTCGACAAAACCGGCGGGCGAAGGGTGAGAGTTGAGACAAAGAAACTGAGCAGTAGATAGTGGTGGGACGTGCGACAAAAATAAACCGGACGAAAGTGGAAGACGAAAAAAACCCATGAAGGCGAGGCTACCAGGTCAGACATTAGGAGTAGAGATTACCTTAACCATAACCAGGACAACACCGAATATACGTCCTCCCCTTATAAATATATCACTAGAAAAAGTACCACGAGTGTGACTATGATCAAAACAATACAGTTCTCCTTGCTGAAGGTTACTATTGTCAACAAAAATGGACATATGTTGCACATCAGCAACCTGTATATCAATGAAGTAACGATGCCATGAGATGATAAATAAAGTATGAGTTAATTAGTTAATATATTTTATCAAATGTGCCGAGTACAACATATGTTCAATTTCACCACATCTCGTATAGTAATCCCATCCAACATTTTTGAATGTTAACATACATAAATATAAGGTCATATCATAACTCCTAACATACATAGATGAATGTTAGCATTGTCGTTGTCTTAGGGGTAATGATCCTGCAGCGTTTCGTACCAAGTCTTGCCACTTTCTATCTTTTCTTGAAGTGGGTAATCTCATAACCATAGAAATACTTTTTTTGGGGCAAGATCGGGATGGTGGAGCATTTACCCATGTCAAGAGAAAAATAATCAAATGCCCTAAGCACGTAATCATGCAAAAAGATGAAACTTAGAATGTGCCTTGCACTGCAGAGTCTTTTTTTTACCTCTTATATGTGCAGACTAATAGGTAATACATTATCCCATATGCACCCTTTCTGCTGGAAACATCATGGTCGCGCCACGCTCCTCAACACACTTGCCTTGCTCATGCATGTTGCTTAGTTTCGGCTTCACCCCTGGCAATATTATTACTGAATAAAAAACACTGACCTGCAGTAGATAACCTTGATTCTTCACTACAGAGGATAATTTGGTGGTATTAGCGAAGACAAGTACCCCATAATTTTGCATGACATAATGATGTGAGCATTAAAAACATCGACCAGAGTCAAACAAGAGAGTCAATTAATTCAGTAAACTCTTCTATTTCGCTAAATCATCTAGCATGTCAGAAGACCAAGAAGAATGACATTTCCTGAAAGCTTTCATGTTGTTTCCTTTCCTACTCAGCTGATAAATGTACATCAACCTTTTTTTCTTGTGAAATCTATCTTGTAGCTTCTCTAACTTTTTAAAAAGTACAAGAGGTAAAGAATGGTTGTAATGGATACCACAAGCCTTCACCAATAGAAGAAGTTCTTACTGATCTTTCTTATTCCCTTAAGGACCATAAACACATATAGATCACTACCATACAATAAAAAGTGTGTTCATTTAGAGTGGAGGCCAAGGCACACACATGTACTCAGTTGACGAGACTGCAGGTCCTCCTAAATTACTGCCATGATAGCGAGCTCCTTTAGGTACCTGAAGGAAACAACCTAAATGGGAAGAGAGGTCCAATTAATACAAATGAGGAAGCAAGCATCATCATGTGTTTTGAAGACACTTTTTTTTGTTTCGAAGACAATCTCAAAATTAGCAGAACCGTGTTACGGATTGAGTTGCAACGGGGCATACATATTCTATTCACTCAATATTAATCGTGTCAAACATATACATATAGGATCCTTGTGCACATTAGATGATATAATTAGTCGATTTTATTTTATTTAGCATGGATCTTATTGCTAAAAATCACTTTTATTCTTCCTCCTCGACCCACTATCTGCGTGTCACAAATATAAGTGCACAACCTTTGCCAATGTTATAGCTCACAACCCCCCTTACACCCCACCGTACAATTGTTATATTCCACATTGTGATTGTTGTGGCAAGTCTTTATCTCTATTAATCGTAGGAAGAAATTTCCTTGCTCATCCTTGTTAGCAGACAAATACTTACAAAATCAAGAAGGCTAGTAATGTTTGTGAATTGGTTCTTCCTTTCAGATCAAGATCAAGCTCAAGACATCAGAAATAAGATACATTGTCTATCTATGATTAAGCTCATACCACAAACTAACAAGGAGCTATACTATGTCCCTTACCTCTAGCAAGTGTTGGTGGTGCCTACCTTCAGCTAAATGGTCAAAAGGTCATACCAACAACCTGAACAACGACCTATATCATGATATGAAAGAAACTAATTGCTACTTTTGCCCTCCTTACAAACAATAATAATTGGTTGACTTGTGCATTATAGGATCGAAAGTATGTGTAGAGGGGGGTGATTAGACTACTTAACCAAATAAAAACCTATCCTTTTCCCAATTTTAGTTCTTGGAAGATTTTAGCAACTTAGCACAAGTCAAGCAATCAAACTACACATGCAATTCTAAGAGTATAGCAGCGGAATGTAAATCATTGCATATGAAGGTAAAGGGGAGGAGTTTGGATGGAGCAAACTCAATGTTGACACGGAGATTTTTAGCGTGGTTGTGATAGGTGGTGCTATTGTACATCCACGTTGATGGAGACTTCAACCCACGAAGGGTAATGGTTGCGCGAGTCCACGGAGGGATCCACCCATGAAGGGTCCACGAAGAAGCAACCTTGTCTATCCCACCATGGCCATCGCCCATGAAGGACTTGCCTCACTAGGATAGATCTTCACGAAGTAGGCGATCTCCTTGCCCGTACAAACTCCTTGGTTCAACTCCACAATCTTGACGGAGGCTCCCAAGTGACACCTAACCAATCTACGAGACACCACTCTCCAAAAGGTAATAGATGGTGTGTTGATGATGAACTCCTTGCTCTTGTGCTTCAAATGATAGTCTCCCCAACACCCAACTCTCTCTCATAGGATTGGATTTGGTGGAAAGATGATTTGAGTGGAAAGCAACTTGGGGAAGGCTAGAGATCAAGATTCATATGGTTGGATTGGAATATCTTGGCTCAACACATGAGTAGGTGGTTCTATCTCAAAAGATGAATGCCGGAAGTGTAGGCAAGTTCTGATGGCTTTCCTCACGAATGAAGAGAGGCTGGAGGGGTATATATAGCCTACACACAAAATCTAACTATTACACACAATTTACCAAACTTGGCCGGACCAATTTAGTTCATAATGTGACCGTTAGGCATTTCGGTGGGACTGGCACTTCAACTCGGTGGGACCGATTTGTTGGGGTTAGGGCATAACTTAATCTCGGTTGGACCGATTACACAAACTCGGTGGGAACGACTTTGGTAATAAGCTAACCAGAGAGTTGGTCAGGTAAACTCAATGGGACCGATTCGCTCATCTCGGTGGGACCGAAACGTTACGAAAAGGAAACAGGGAGTTTGCATTGCGAACTCGGTGGGACCGATCGCTCATTTCGGTTGGACCGAAACGTTACGAAGGGAAACATGGAGTTTGCAATACCATCTTGGTGAGACCGAGATCCCTGTCGGTTAGACCGAAGTGACTAGGGTTTCTAGCAGTGGCTATGTCAAATGAACTCGGTGGCGCCAGATGGATCAAATCAGTGGGGCCGAGTTTGACTTTTGGTTTGGAACATATGTGGACACGATAAAGTGGTTGAGGGCTTTTGGAGCATATCAATAAGCATTTTGAGCAAGCAATCCATTAAGCAACACCTCATCCCCTTTTAATAGTATTGGCTTTCCTATAGACTCAATGTGATCTTGGATCACTAAAAGTAAAATGTAGAGTCTTGAGCTTTTACAACTTGAGCCAATCCTTTGTCCTTAGCATTTTGAGGGGTCCACAATCCTAATCCATGCCATGCCAATCATTGAACTTTCCTGAAATATTCATCTTGAAAAAGCATTATTTCAATGAGCTATATGTTGTTAATCATTACCAAAACCATCCCAGGGATAGTTGCACTTTCGATCTCCCCCTTTTTGGTAATTGATGACAACATATAGATCAAAGCTTCAACAAATGACAATAAGATTGAAACATCGTCGCTTTGAGAAGTATGTGATAAGCAATAGCTCCCCCTAAATTTGTGCATTATTTAAAATTTGCTTTGGACTACAAATGCACAATCTGTTTGGATCATGGGTCACTCTTCCATCTCACATACATCTTGGTGGAGCGCTCAAAATGATAACAATTAAAAGCATGCACTCATCACCAAACAAAGTGAATGACCATATATGGATATAAGAGATAATATCATTCAAGCACTCATTAAAGTAGCATATGATCAAACACATGATCATCCAAGTATCTCACAAAAGGCATAATGTATCAAACAAACACACATTAAAGTTCAACCAAATAAAGTGCAAGAGAGACAAAAGGCAACACTCTCTCTCTCGAAGACTATGATCTATACATATTTCTCCCCCTTTGGCAACAAGTTACCAAAAAGTTCAAATATGCATAGTGCTATGCGTCTCTCAGGCTTGGTCTCCATGAGGTGGGGTAGTGATGACTCCAAGAACAAAAGCTTCAGTTGATGTAGCTGGAGTTGATGGAGTGGCTGCTGGAGGTGGCATTGAAGCTGTGGCTGCTGGTGCAGATGTAGTAGCTCGTGTATCTGGAACTGGCACTGCAGCAGACCTTTGACCTCTTGGCACATACTGAAAGGCTTCTATAGTTGCCTTGCCCTTCTTCTCCTCTGCTTCCTCCTGGAGCTACTCAACTATTGGCTGAATCTCAGTTACTTTTACATCAAGATCATATAATTTTTGCTCAATGATTCTCTCCAAACTCTCCTGATTCTGAGTCAGGGTGGCCAAGCCCTTCTCAATCCTCAAGGTGGATTGGATCAGAAATCCAAGTTGATATTATTTTCTCTTCAAGAACATGTGAGATGCCTCTTCAGCACTTGGCATCTTTGCAGCTTTCTCTGCCCTTGCTTTGCTCTCTTCTCATGTGCTTGCACTGATGAAGGATCATTCTCATCCATGACAACTGTGTTGTCCTCAAAATCTGGCTTTAGAGGTAAGTGCTCCTTGTCCAACACATAAGTGCTTGTTCCCATCTTTGAGTTGATGAGCACCTGAATTTGTGGAGCATACCCACAAGACCTCTTCTGATCTGCAACTGTCCTCTTGATTGTCTCTACAATCAGACTCATCACCTTGAACTTTTGAGTTACATCAAAAATGTGCAGCAAGTTGATTGAATGTCCTCTTATCATCCTGTGATCTCCAGACTTGGGCAAAAGAGTATGCCTCAGGATGGTGTTGATTGTAGGCAGACCAGACAACAGAAACTTCACTGAGCCCAACTTATGAGTTTCTAGGGCTGCATCAGGAATTTCCTTGTACATACTTGCCATTGAGTTGTGGTCTTTCTTCTTCTTGGCATACACATCCAAGTCATCCTCATGAGCTGTTGGGGCATTTATCAACTTGGCCCATTCATCAACAGTTGATTGGTACCTAGTACCTTCTGACATCCATACAATCCTACCATCTGGATAGAAGTGAGCAGTGGAGTAGAATTGCATGATCAGCTCATCATTCCACTTAGTGAGCTTCTCGCCAACAAACTTGTCAACTCCACAAGCCTTGAAGCTATCATAGACACCTGGGAAATGATCTTCATTCTCTCTGATGTATGTCCAGTTAACCCATCTCATGTCATAGACAATTGGCTTCTTGTCAAGCAGAATGGTCTCATAGAAGTCTTGTTGTTCCTTAGTGTGGAACCTGTAATCTACAGCAGTTCTCCTCCTCACAGCATAAGGGTCACTTTTCCTCCAAAGTCTCAGACCTGCATCCTTCCTGATGCTCATGTCCTCTACCACTGGATGAGTGTCATTGTGGTCTGGGATCTTTGGTTTGAGCTTTCTCAGCACTTGGGCTTTAGCTTCTTCTTCTTTAGCTTCAGGCACTGGGGCCTTGTTCTTCTCTTCAGCAGGGATGTTTCTTGTGCTTCTCTTGGGTGCAGACTTGGTGGCTGGAGCAGCAGCTTTGGGAGCAGATTTGGGCTTAGGAGCAGCCCCTGACTTGATTGCATCTCCCATAAGCTTTGGGATTTGGGTGTTGGTGCAGCATCCTCTTCCTCTTCCTCTACATCATCAGATGGATCTCTCACCATAGTTGACTTGCCAAGAACTTTTGCAGTAGTGGTTCTTGCCCTCTTCTTCTTCTTGTCATCACCAACTGCCTCTCCATCATCAGATTCAATTGTGAATTTCATGGTTTGTCCTGTGGCAACTTTTCTTGGCTTGGATGTTGGGATTCTCCTAGCAGGTGCCTTCTTGTTCATGCCAGGCTTTGTAGATGCAGCAGTGCCAAACTCCTTCTTCACCACTGTCGATGTCAAAACCGGCGGATCTCGGGTAGGGGGTCCCGAACTGTGCGTCTAGGTGGATGGTAACAGGAGACAAGGGACACAATGTGTTTACCCAGGTTTGAGCCCTCTCGGTGGAGGTAAAACCCTACTCCTGCTTGATTAATATTGATGATATGGGTAGTACAAGAGTAGATCTACCACGAGATCAAGGAGGCTAAACCCTAGAAACTAGCCTATGGTATGATTGTTGTTCGTCCTACGGACTAAAACCCTCCGGTTTATATAGACACCGGAGAGGGCTAGGGTTACATAGAGTCGGTTACAATGGTAGGAGATCTACATATCCGTATTGCCAAGCTTGCCTTCCACGCCAAGGAAAGTCCCATCTGGACACGGGACAAAGTCTTCAATCTTGTATCTTCATAATCTTGGAGTCCGGCCGATGATGATAGTCCGGCTATCCGGACACCCCCTAGTCCAGGACTCCCTCAGTAGCCCCCGAACCAGGCTTCAATGACGACGAGTCCGGCGCGCATATTGTCTTTGGCATTGCAAGGCGGGTTCTCCTCCAAATTCCATGTGCTTTCCGAATAGTGTCCGGCTTCCTTATAAATGTTGTGCTTCTTGGCTTCCACGTCTAATAATGGCCCTCTTCCACGTGTTGTACGGATGCGAAAATCCAGGGTATTTTTACACTTTACCCCCTAGCTGCGTGAATAAGCTGCCTATAAGAGAGGCGAGGATCTAGATCCGAATCACAACATCCTCCTTCCGCGAGTATTCATCAAAGCGCCTCTGACAAAAATCCACTCCATCATGGACAGTCGATGCGGCTCCTCCTCTCGCGCTCCCAGCCCTCAGCCTGGAGATTGGGGGAGATGTTCAGTCCCGCATAGCGAGCTAGTGACGCTCCAAGCAGAGGGATATCTTCCCCCAGCCTTTATGGTTCCAGTTCGAGCAAGACTTGCCACCTACAAGGGCGGAAAGCAGACGGAGAGCGTCCCCAATCCCTCCAAAGGAGAGCGGGTATGCTTCGTTCCTTATCTAATAAGGGGACTCGGATTTCCCATACATCCGTTTCTCCGGGGGCTCCTGGAGTTCTATGGGCTCCAGCTTCACCACCTTACGCCTGCCTCCATCCTGCACATCGCGGGCTTCGTGGCCCTTTGCGAGCTGTTCTTGGGCATCGAGGCCCATTTTGCGCTGTGGAAGAGATTGTTTTGCCTCGTACCCCGTTCTCATGAGGGGTCGATATATCAAGTGGGCGGAGCCGAAATATGGCGCATCACCGGGACCGGATATCTATTCGGAACCCCGAAGAAGGCGTCCGAAGACTGGCCTTCGGAATGGTTCTATATGGAGGATGCCCCGCTGCCGGACCCAGTACGGATCGGCCTCGTTCAGCAACGCTCCTCTCAAGAAACGCCTGAGTTGGCGCCCGCGGAGCCCTCAACAGGAGAATGATAGGGACATCCAATATCTGACGGGCCGAATAAGGTTATTGGCTCATTCCGGATTAACCATGATTGGAGTCATGGCCACATGCATCATGCGAGGGGTGCAGCCACTCCAATATAGGGGCCACCCCATGTGGGATTTCAACAGGGAGGATGATGCCACCCGTCATGGCCGCAAGGGGTCGGGATCGGTTGCCGATCTGGTAAAGATCATGTCCGGCTTGTACAAGGGGGAGAAAGAGGACTTCCTCCATGCTAGTCCATTGAATGGATTTTCCATGAACAACCCTCGGATCTGGGTAAGCGGACGTTTGTCTATCCGATCCATATTCCCAAAGTTAAGTATCTCACTTTGTGATTTCGACGCAGGAACTGCGCCAGGCCGTAGAGGATATACACAACCTGGCTCCACAACCAGAGGATCTGGAACGATCCCTTGATCCGGCCTCCGAAGAGGATCCAGACATAAAGGTGGAGCTGATCGATGGGGTGTTCAACCAACTTAGCATCGACAATGCTCTGGTCGCCATTACGGCCGACTACCCCGGAATATCTCCGGTTTCCCAGGTAACTATGACCGGAGTCCTGATACCACTACTCATCCATGCTTATTTTTTACCACCGTATACCAATGGTGTTCCGCAGGAGGTGCCTTCAAGGCGGGAAGCCGAACCCGCGGCGGCTGGCCAACAAGGGGCAGCTCGGCCCAGCAGGCGGAAAAGGAGTGTGGCGCGAATTGAAACGTTGCCGCAACGATATGACGCACCACCGTGTTTAAAGGAAAGATTCCTGGGAGGTATATTAACGCTCATGATTTTTCCAGGAGAAAGAGCACTCGCCGGACTGTGTCCGGAGAGGTTGCCAATCGAGCCTCTGCCAGCCAGGCTCCAACGCCTGGTCCGGAGGGGGAGGCGAACACAAGGCATGCGCCGGATGCTCCTCCAACGGAGGATGCCGACAGGCTGTCCGCCACAAGATCTGAGGTGGAGAGCGCCATGAATCATAGGCGCCGCCGGACAGTTCTTTGTGACGCGTGTTTCTCTCCGGAGGCATTGAATGCCTTTAATGCGGGAGATGCGCACCTCCGTGCCGCTCGAGATGGTCTAACCAGAGCCACGGAGCAGAATGTGAAAGACATACGGGTGAGTGAATTTTGACCATTTATATATATTAGTAGCCCCCGAGACTTAAAATAGTTAGAATAACTGATTTAAGGATCATATGTTATGCAGGATCTTACGGAGAAGAATACCCGCCTGTCCCAGGAGCTTCAAGAGTGCAAGGCCCAGCTTGAGGCCGCACTAGCCGCCGCAGGGGGAGCCACAGAGGCCCCCTCTGGTAATACATACTTCGAAAGATAAGTAGTTTGTGAAGTGCGGCGTGTGTATAAGTCT
Source organism: Triticum dicoccoides (assembly GCF_002162155.2). Classification (NCBI taxonomy): domain Eukaryota; kingdom Viridiplantae; phylum Streptophyta; class Magnoliopsida; order Poales; family Poaceae; genus Triticum; species Triticum dicoccoides. The sequence continues at coordinate 237,057,660 of NC_041383.1, forward strand.
GACAATAATATTGCAGATGGCGCCGGACTAGATCCGGAGAAGCGACAGCTACTACGCCAGCTGAAGGCCGGCGAGAAGGTGCTTATGAGGGTGCAGCAAGAGAGGAACAAACTCCAAGATGCCAACACCCAGTTGGGCGAGGAACTAAAAGATGTTTGGGCCCAGCTGTCTGACTCCGTGAAGGAGAATCGGCGGCTTCGTCGTGGCATTTATAGTAAGTGCTTGAGCAAACCTTTTGAAAAGAAGAGTTCGGCGAGGAAGTCGATTGACAGAAATATGTCTGTAGGCGTGCTCACAGGTCGTCCTGCGGAGGAAATGCCCGGTTCAACGGGTGACCTACTTCCCGAGCTGCTGCAACTGCACGAACGAGTTTGGCAGGTGATGGGCGGAGTCGCCCAGGCCTTGTGGCCTTCCATCTCCCTGCCCGAAGGTCTTGGAGAGCTTGCGGAGAAGCTTCAGGGAGCACGGCGGCGCTTCCGATTGTGGAAGATATCGGCCTGCCGTCAAGGCGCCAGGGAGGCCTGGGCCATGGTGAAGACACGGTATGCGAAGGCTAACCCAAACCACATGGCCGAGGTCGGACCTGTGGGGCCCGATGGGAAGGAGATCCCTGTGAGCTTAGTGTATGACCAAGTAGAGTTGGCCGCAAAGTATTCATAGCGGGACTGTAAACGAGACAGTTTATTAGATGGTATCGAAGAGGAATACCGTCAGTCAGCTTGACTATGTAATTTAAAATGACATTGAAAATGCCTTCTAGCCGGATTGTAGATCGTTTGTCTTTGTGGACCTTTTCGCTTCAACCTCGGGACCCGACAGTCCGGAGTGTGTCCGAATACCCTCACGGTTATGTAAGAAACCGGGGCATGCATGGAGACCAGGCGTAGGGGTCATTAGTGCTTTATCAGACAAGTGCCCAACTAATTATGTTATATTACATGGTTAGTAAGAAACATCTTCTAGGGAGAATAGTGCCGTTAGGGGTTCCTTTCCGTGGAGGCATGCCCTAAAGTGCATGTCCGGACTGCGAAAAAAGCAGGAAAGCATCTGGGGGCAGATAAATAAATAGGTAAGAAATCATCTTTCAATCCAGTGACCGAATATTCCCTTAAGAACGCTAGCTTTCGGCTTCACCCAGTCTGAGGTACACATCCGGCTGACCCGGCAGTAACAATCGCAGAGGTGCTCCCTTTACCTCCTAGCCGGACAATCGGGAACATAGGGGTAAGCACAGGAGCCAGGCAACCCAGCTTGGCCAAAACTTAAGTCATATCGATGCATATAATGGTGAACAAAAGGTACATGCGGAAGTGTGACACATGTGTTGGGTATAAAGCCCTTATAAATAAGCTTCTGTTAAAGAAGCCCCCAGGTATAATGAGTGCGGATAGCATGTCAAGTGTGTGTGAACAATGCGTAGACGAGCCATCGAAGGCCCGTGAGAGAGAAAGAAAAAAAAAGAGAAAAAAGAGAGGGGGAAAATAAAAGACAGTTAAAGTATAAAATATAGACGGGGGAGGGAGACGAACTCAGAGTCCGGCGCTAGGCGTAGAATCTACGGAGACGGGCTACGTTCCATGGATTTGGCTCGAGTCGGTTATCCGATGCATTTCGCAGACGGTATGCTCCGCCGGTCAAGACTTGGTCGATGATGAAGGGACCTTCCCATTTGGGCTTGAGCTTGTCCTTTTTCTTGTCCGGCAGGCGTAGAACTAGTTCGCCAACATTGTAAGTTTTGGCCCGTACTTCTCTGCTTTGATATCTTCGAGCCTGTTGTTGATAGAATGCGGAACGAGATTTTGCCACGTCACGCTCCTCTTCTAAGGCGTCCAAACTGTCCTGCCGATCCAGCTCGGCTTCTCTTTCTTCGTACATGCGCACACGAGGTGAGTCATGAATTATGTCACAGGGCAAACCTGCCTCTGCGCCGTATACCATAAAAAATGGTGTGAATCCGGTAGTGCGGTTCGGCATGGTCCGCAACCCCCAGAGTACGGAATCGAGTTCCTCGACCCAGTGCGTGTTGGATTCCTTAAGGGACCGCACTAGTCTGGGTTTGATGCCGCTCATGATTAGACCATTTGCTCGTTCGACTTGACCGTTGGTTTGAGGGTGATAGACTGAAGCATAGTCGAGCTTGATGCCCATGTTTTTGCACCAGAGTTTGACCTCGTCGTCCATGAAGTTCGTGCCGTTATCAGTGATGATGCTATGGGGAACGCCGTAACGGTGTACTACCCCTGATATGAAGTCTATCACGGGTCCAGATTCGGTCGTCTTAACTGGCTTGGCCTCTATCCATTTGGTGAATTTATCCACCATGACCAGTAGGTATTTTTGCTTGTGGGTTCCTCCTTTAAGGGGTCCAACCATGTCAAGCCCCCAGACCGCGAACGGCCAGGTGATGGGTATATTTTTTAGGGCGGTGGGAGGCATGTGGCTTTGATTAGCAAAGAGCTGGCAACCGACGCATCGTTGGACTAAATCCTGAGCGTCTGCCCGGGCCGTTGGCCAATAAAATCCTGTACGGAAGGCTTTGCTTACAAGGGCCCGGGCTGCGGCGTGGTGCCCACCGAGTCCGGCATGAATTTCAGCCAGAAGATTTCGCCCTTCCTCTTCGGAGATACACCTTTGAAGGACTCCGGTTATGCTTTTCTTATAGAGCTCTCCCTCATGGACCTTATAGGCTTTAGATTGCGTACTATGCAGCGGGCCTCGTTTTGGTCCTCGGGAAGTTCCTGCTTAGTTAGGTAAGCTAGGATTGGCTTGGTCCACGGGGCAATGACTGCCATTATTTCGTGGGCTGGAGGTGTTATTTCATTGGCAGAACCACCGATTCTGTTAGAATGTGCGGTGTCGGGCGGTGCGGTTAGGTCCGGATTGTTGTTTCCGGACTCCCCTTCCCATAGTACGGATGGCTTGAAAAGCCATTCCAGGAAGATGTTGGGAGGGACGGCATCGCGCTTTGCGCCGATGCGTGCCAATACGTCCGCCGCTTGATTATTATCCCGGGCTATATGGTGAAATTCAAGCCCTTCAAACCGAGCTGACATTTTTAGAACGACATTACAGTAAGCTGCCATTTTCGGATCCTTGGCGTCGAAGTCTCCATTTATTTTGGATATCGCGAGGTTCTAATCCCCCCGCACCTCTAGGCGTTTAATGCCCATGGGGACCGCCATCCGGAGGCCATGCAGAAGGGCCTCGTATTCGGCTGCGTTGTTGGAGTCCGTGTACATTATCTGGAGTACGTATTGGACTGTGTCTCCGGTTGGGGACGTCAGGACGATGCCAGCCCCCAAGCCGGCCAACATTTTGGAGCCGTCGAAGTGCATGATCCAATTGGAGTATGCGCCGTACTCTTTAGGGAGTTTGGCTTCGGTCCATTCAGCGATGAAGTCGGCCAAAACTTGCGACTTGATAGCTCGTCGTGGTTTATAGGTTATGTCGAATGGTAGGAGCTCAATGGCCCATTTTGCAATCCTGCCAGTCGCGTCGCGGTTGTTTATAATGTCGTTAAGAGGTACTTCGGAGGCTACTGTTATCGAACACTCTTGAAAGTAGTGTCGCAGCTTCCGGGATGCCATGAACACCGTGTACGCTATCTTTTGATAATGTGGATACCGGGACTTGCATGGAGTTAGGACAGTGGATATGTAGTACACTGGTTTTTGAAGAGGGAATTTGTGTCCTTTCGTTTCTCGTTCGACGACGAGCACCGCGCTTACAACTTGATGTGTTGCCGCGATATATAATAACATTGGTTCGCCCAAGTTGGGCGCGGCCAGGACCGGATTTTTTGCCAATATGGCCTTTATTTCTTCGAGTCCGGCCGTGGCGGCATCCGTCCATTCGAAGTGTTCAGTGCGCCGGAGGAGGCGATAAAGGGGTAATGCCTTTTCTCCCAGGCGGGAGATGAAGCGGCTTAGAGCCGCCACACATCTAGTCAATTTTTGTATTTGCTTGAGGTCCTTTGGGATATCCAATTGTGACAGAGCTCGGATCTTGGCTGGGTTTGCTTCAATTCCTCTACCGGATACAATGAAGCCCAAGAGCTTTCCGGCTGGTACGCCAAAAACGCATTTTTCCGGGTTGAGCTTAATGTCATATGCTCGGAGGTTGTAAAATGTGAGCCTCAAATCGTCTACTAGAGTTTCGACGTGTTTAGAATTGACGACCACATCGTCTACTTATGCCTCCACTGTTTTGCCGATCTGGGTTGCCAGACATGTCTGAATCATGCGCTGATATGTTGCGCCGGCGTTTTTGAGCCCGAAGGGCATTGTGTTGAAGCAGAATGGTCCGTATGGAGTAATGAATGCCATTGCGGCTTGGTCTGGCTCCGCCATCTTGATTTGATGGTAGCTGGAGTATGCGTCGAGGAAGCACAATGAATCGTGCCCTGCGGTAGCATCGATAATTTGATCGGTGCGGGGAAGGGGGAAAGGATCCTTTGGACAAGCCTTGTTAAGGTCCTTGAAATCGACACACAGGCGCCAGGATTTGTCCTTCTTTGGTACCATTACCAGGTTTGCTAGCCAGTCCGGATGTTTTATGTCTCTGATGAATCCGGCTTCTAATAGTTTGGCTAGCTCCTCTCCCATTGCCTGTCTTTTGGGTTCGGAAAATCGCCGAAGAGCCTGTTTGACTGGCTTGAATCCTTTTAGGATATTTAGGCTGTGCTCTGCCAACCTGCGTGGGATTCCTGGCATGTCTGAAGGGTGCTAGGAAAAGATGTCCCAGTTTTCCCGAAGGAATTCTCGTAGTGCGGCATCTACATCAGGGTTTAATTGTGCCCCAATGGAGGCCGTCTTTGTGGGGTCCGTTGGATAGACTTGGAATTTGACTATTTCATCCGCTGGCATAAAAGAGGTGGACTTGGATCTCTTATCGAGTATCACATCGTCCCTGTTCACCGTGGAGCGCAGCGCAGTGAGTTCCTCGGCCGCTAGGGCTTCGGATAGTGCCTCTAGGGCTAGTGCGGCTGTCTTATTTTCGGCGCGGAGTGCTATGTCCGGATCACTGACAAGAGTGATGATTCCGTTGGGCCTAGGCATTTTGAGCTTCATGTACCCGTAATGGGGTATAGCTTGAAAAATTGTGAATGCCTCTCGCCCTAATAAAGCGTGATATCCGCTGCTGAACGGGGCCACTTGGAACGTGACCTCCTCGGACCTGTAATTTTCCGGCGAGCCAAACACCACATCCAGTGTAATTTTTCCTGTGCAGCGTGCTTCCTGACTAGGGATTATTCCTCTAAAGGTTGTGCTGCTTCGCTCAATGCGGCTCCAGTCTATTTCCATTTTTCGAAGGGTTTCCTCGTAGATGAGGTTTAATCCGCTGCCGCCATCCATGAGTACCTTAGTAAGGCGAAAGCCGTCCACTATTGGACTGAGGACCAATGCGGCTGGTGCTCGGGCTGTTCGGAATTTAGGTTCGTCACAGGCGTTAAAGGTAATAGCCGTGTCGCTCCATGGATTTATTGTTACTACTTGGTAGACTTCGGCGAGGCTGCGGACTGTTCATTTCCGCATATTATTTGATGCGGAAGTCTCGAAGACTGTTAATACCGTACTGGTACTGCTGGGCTGGTTCTCTGGGGCTAGAAGCTCTTCGCCACTTTTGGCCACCTGTCGTAGTATCCAGCATGCTCGAAGGCTATGTGTTGGAGTGGCGCCCTCTGTACTATGGATTTTGCAGGGTCCGCTGAGCCATCCCTCCAGTACGGTTCCGTGCCCTTTAGGGGGTTTTTGCTTTTTGGTTTTTAACCCAGGTGCCTGAATATGATGCACCCTTTTATTTCGGAATAGGATTGTATTCGGAGCCGGATTGTCCCAAAATTTGGTTTCGCTTCTCCAGGCACTCTCCATCGCACAGTACTTTCGTACTATGGATGCCAAGTCGGCGAAGCATGTAATTTCGCGATGACTTATGGCGTTCATGATTCCCTTGTCCGTGCAATTATTGCAGAAGATTGAAATTGCGCTTTCCTCACAGAAGTCCTTTATCCTGTCCATAACCAGGAGGAATCTGGCCCAGTAAAGGTGTACTATTTCGGCGGGCTCTTGCCGGATTCGGGATAAATCGCTTATGTTTGGGTGGGCGGGTGGTTTTGGATTCGGAACCCCGTCCAATCTAAGACTTAAGGGCCGAAAGGTTTCCAAACCTTGAAGCTTGGGTTCTTGGGTATTGTCCAATGAATCCCGCCAGCTACCTGACTTTAGGTTCAGGGTTTGATCGGCGTCCGTCCCTTCGCGGGAATCCGGCATGGAGGGATCAGGAATCCGACATAGCTAGTCCTTAATATAGAAGAAGAGTCGCCACACTGTTCCTCTACCACAGCGACGTGGTGGGTAGCCTGGGGAGAGTTGATCTCTCTCAGATCGATTTTAGGCCCGATCTGGTCATAGTCTGTAGCGACTCCCAGGGCGGCGATGCGATCCAAGAGCTTGTTTAAGGAAGAGAGCTCCATTGGATCTAGCTGCTCGGCGAGCTTCGAGTTGACGTGAAGATTGCTTTTGATGACCCGAGAAGTCATCGTCGGCGCGGCGGCCGAACAGGCGGTCATGAGAAAACCACCTAGCCGGAGAGTTTGGTCGATGGCCAAAGCTCCTTCAGCTATGGTGCCATCTTTAAAGACGGGACAAGGGATCCTTCCTGATGGCGATTGCACAGAGGAACTCTCAATGAAAGCACCAATGTCGGTGTCAAAACCGGCGGATCTCGGGTAGGGGGTCCCGAACTGTGCGTCTAGGCGGATGGTAACAGGAGACAAGAGACACGATGTTTTTACCCAGGTTCGGGCCCTCTCGGTGGAGGTAAAACCCTACTCCTGCTTGATTAATATTGATGGTATGGGTAGTACAAGAGTAGATATACCACGAGATCAAGGAGGCTAAACCCTAGAAGCTAGCCTATGGTATGATTGTTGTTCGTCCTACGGACTAAAACCCTCCAGTTTATATAGACACTGGAGAGGGCTAGGGTTACACAGAGTCGGTTACAATAGTAGGAGATCTACATATCCGTATTGCCAAGCTTGCCTTCCACGCCAAGAAAAGTCCCATCCGGACACGGGACAAAGTCTTCAATCTTGTATCTTCATAGTCTTGGAGTCCGGCCGATGATGATAGTCCGGCTATCCGGACACCGCCTAAGGAAGATTTAGCTAGATAGATCGATTTTATTCGTGGCAAGAATCATGGAATTGTCCTCGTGCTAGGAATAGGAGTTAAATAGATAGCACAAGGGGTCAAACACATACCCTAGTTCGGCGGGTGTTTGCTACGGCGGCGACGGCGGAGCAGATTCCACCAGCGGTGGCAGAAACCAGCGGCGGGAGGTCGCTGGCGGCAAGGAGGCGATCCGAAGACCCAAGGAGGCAGAGCAGGACACACGCGGGCTGAGGGGTTTTGAAGAATTTTCCAAAATCTCACCCATGGGTATTTATATCCCGACCCTGTCGGTGTGACCGAGTGGAACAACTCGGTGGCACCGAGATTGCAGAATCACAAGCGGTTGCTGCAACTCGGTGTGACCGAAGTGTTGAAATCGGTTGCACCGAGTTGAAAACCTAGAACAACTTAGTGAACTCGGTTTGACCGAAATGGATGACTCGGTCAGACCAAAATGCACAAAGAGTTTTTGGAAGTTTAAGTCTATGACGAATCAGGGACTCCGAGTGCTCCTCACACAGAGTGGTTTGAATCTGACTTGATCAAACTTTATGATGTAGCATGAATAGAGTTTGAGATGAGAAGAGCATAGATAGCTAGAGAAGGTTCTTAGGCATTCTTGTCCATCCACTTGGCAAAAGAGAAAGAGCCCAACAATCAAAACAACAAGTGGATGTCGTCGAATGAGTAAAATATGCAACCAACATGCTCACACAATAAAATGGCAAATGAAATATGTGGAAAAGCATGCACAATCACTCTAGAATCTATCTAGCAATTTGGCATGACTAGGTCATCTATATATGAGTATATTAACTTAGGAGTCAAATGAGAACATTTGATCATAGGTCATACTCATCGTTTAAGCGCAAGTGGGGTTACCACTTTTACATAAAGCATTATTGTGTTCACACCATTAGAGTTGCTTTAGCTCAATTCTTAGAGTAAAGATCCCCCTAGATGTGATACCCCCCCTAAGATGGATGAACTAACCTTAGGTTTTGTCGATGATGATTTCATGTAGGTGTTGAAGATGTGGATACTCAATGTTGATGTAGATCATTCGGAGCTATCCATTGGAGTGAGTTGCACTTTCAATACCTATACGGGTTAGTCCCACAAGGAACAAACAAGGATATCCATAGACATAGAGTGATGCACACACAAGATGATGTCCATGAAAGCATTAGGTTACCTTGTCCCTTGTCTTACCAACAAGAGGGTTTGTGACTCCTTGAACTAGTGCAAGATGTGGAAGTTGATTGCACTTGTCCTTGCCGAAATGATATGAGTGAAGTGTGTTGGCGGAGTCACCTCAAGAACTCACTAGTTCTTATTCTTCGGGATCCACATAATCTTGATGGGAATCCTTGGGGTTGTAGTCGTACTTGATGAATAGAACTTGATGTAGTCTTGGGAACCCACTTGACCAAGGCCTTAGGAGCTTCTGCAAATGCATCAATTTCCTCTTGAAGCTTATCCTTGCCTTTTTGCTTGTGGTCTTGTGGTGGAAGATCATCTTGAGCTTGTGTCCCTTGGAAAGAAGTAGGATCATACTTCTCTTGTTGAGGAACAAACTTCGTCTTGGGGTATTGATCTTCTTCCCACTCAACTCCATTGGCATTGAACTTTTGTTCAAAACCAACACCTTGATTCTTCTGGTGCCTTCCTTGCTTGCGTACAATTTCATCAAATTGCTTACTTCCGGCAAGGCTCTTGTAAACACCTTTCTCTATAATTCCCTTCAATAACCTATTTTCTTGCTCAAGTGTAACTTGGCTAAGAGAATCATTAGTGGAATCAAGAGAACTACTAGAAGCAACAACATTGGATTTAGCATGATTATTGTTACTACTAGAAGAAGAATCTTTCTTACTCTTGTTGCTAGATTTTACTTGTGGCATGTAAGTAGACAAGAGTAAACGCTTGGCAATGTAAGAAGAACTTTTCTTGCGAAGATCATCATTGATTGCTTTTAAAAACTCATGCTCTTGCTCTAGGTTGATCTTTTCAAAGCGTAACTTCTCATGAGTCTTTAAAAGTTCTCGATGATCTTCCAAGGTAGTTTCATGAGCTAACTTAAGAGTGTTTAGTTCTTTAGTTAGACGCTCAATCTTCTCCTTATCATTTTCATTCGTTTTATCTTGGTTAGCATGATTAATTGACGTTTCATCATAGTATTCTTCACTAAAGTTGTCAACAAGTAAATCATCATCACCTAACAAATCATCTTCATCACTATTGAAATCAACATACTCAGGGTGTGATACCTTTGGGCCTTTAGCCATGAAGCATCTTCCAGTTCCTTCATTAGGTGAGTCAAATATGTCGTAGGAGTTGGTTGACACAAGTGCTAGACCGGCAACACCTTCATCTTGAGTACATTCGGAGTCGGAGTGATAACTTCTCTCGGAGTGATGGTCGGAGTCAGAGCCGGATACCCATTCACCAACATGTTCTTGATGTCTTCGCTTTGTGTAGCTCTTTGATGATTTGTCCTTCCTTTCTGAATCCTTGCTTCTCCAGGAGGTTCTTCATTCATAACGATCATCTCTACTCCTTCTCTCTCTTGGTGGTGATTCTTCTCTTCTACTTCTTCTTTTAGGTGAATCTTCTCTTCTTTTGTAGGGAGCCGTACACTCATTAGAGTAGTGTTCGGGTCTTCCACAATTGTAGCAATTTCGTTCACGACTCAAAGATCTTTTGTCATTGTAGGACCTTCACTTGGAACTTCTTTCCTTGCTTCTACTCTTGTAGAACTTGTTGAAGTTCTTCACCATTAGGCTAAATTCTTCATTGAAGGTTTGTTTCTCACTTGATGATGTAGGAGCATCACATGAGGCTTTGTAAGCACCACTTGACTTGTTGTGAAGCTCTTCCTTATCCTTGAGTGACATCTCATGAGCAACAATTCTTCCAATGACTTCCGTTGGCTTGAGATCTTTGTAATTGGGCATCATTTGGATCAATGTGCACACGGTATCATATTTTCCATCCAAGGCTCTTAGGATCTTCTTGATGATGAATTTATCGGTCATCTCTTCACTTCCTAAGCCGGCAATCTCATTTGTGAAGAGAGCAAGCCTAGAGTACATTTCAGTGATACCTTCACCATCCTTCATTTTGAACTTGTCAAGTTGACTTTGAAGCACATCCAATTTGGATTCCTTGACGGAGTCGGTACCTTCGTGCATATCAATCAAAGTATCCCAAATTTCCTTTGCATTCTCAAGGCGGCTGATTTTGTTGAATTCTTTGGGGCACAATTCGTTGAAGAGAATGTCACAAGCTTGAGCGTTGTATTGCGGCATCTTTAACTCTTCCGCGGTAGCTTCACGGTTCGGTTCTCTGCCATCGAAGAATTCACTTTGCAAACCAATACACACAATAGCCCAAACGGCGGGGTTATGTCCAAGAATATGCATTTTACTCTTATGATTCCAACTAGCAAAATTAGTACCATCAAAGTAAGGACCTCTACGGTGGTACTTTCCCTCACTAGACACCATACTCTCCTAGGTTGTGAAACCAAGGCTATGATCACCAAAAGCTATGGAAATCAAGGCAAATGGAGACCGTAGCTCTGATACCACTTGTAGGATCGAAAGTATGTGTAGAAGGGGGGTGATTAGACTACTTGACCAAATAAAAATCTATCCTTTTCCCAATTTTAGTTCTTGGCAGATTTTAGCAACTTAGCACAAGTCAAGCAATCAGCCTACACATGCAATTCTAAGAGTACAACAGCGGAATGTAAATCATTGCATATGAAGGTAAAGGGGAGGAGTTTGGAGGGAGCAAACGCAATGTTGACACGGAGATTTTTGGCGTGGTTCCGATAGGTGGTGCTATCGTACATCCAGGTTGATGGAGACTTCAACCCACGAAGGGTAACGGTTGCGCGAGTCCATAGAGGGATCCACCCATGAAGGGTCCACGAAGAGGCAACCTTGTCTATACCACCATGGCCATCGCCCACGAAGGACTTGCCTCACTAGGGTAGATCTTCACGAAGTAGGCGATCTCCTTGCCCATACAAACTCCTTGGTTAAACTCCACAATCTTGACAGAGGCTCCCAAGTGACACCTAACCAATCTACGAGACACCACTCTTCAAAAGGTAATAGATGGTGTGTTGATGATGAACTCCTTGCTCTTGTGCTTCAAATGATAGTCTCCCCAACACTCAACTCTCTCTCATAGGATTGGATTTGGTGGAAAGATGATTTGAGTGGAAAGCAACTTGGGGAAGGCTAGAGATCAAGATTCATATGGTTGGATAGGAATATCTTGGCCTCAACATAGGAGTAGGTGGTTCTCTCTCAGAAAATGAATGCTGGAAGTGTAGGCATGTTCTGATGGCTTTCGTCACGAATGAGGAGAGGGTGGAGGGGTATATATAGCCTCCACACAAAATCTAACCGCTACACACAATTTACCAAACTCGGTGGGACCGAATCAGAAAACTCGATCGGACCGATTTAGTTCATAATGTGATCGTTAGGCATTTCGGTGGGACCGACACGTCAACTCGGTGGGACCGATTTTTTTAGGGTTAGGGCATAACGTAATCTCGGTTGGACCGATTACACAAACTCGGTGGGATCGACTTTGGTAATAAGCTAACCAGAGAGTTGGTCAGGCAAACTCGGTGGGACCGATTCGCTCATCTCAGTGTGACCGAAACGTTAAGAAAAGGAAACAGGGAGTTTGCATTGCGAACTCAGTGGGACCGATCGTTCATTTCGGTTGGACCGAAACGTTACGAAGGGAAACAGGGAGTTTGCAATCCCATCTCGGTGAGACCGAGATCCCTATCGGTTAGACCGAAGTGACTAGGGTTTCTAGCAGTGGCTGTGTCAAATGAACTCGGTGGTGCCGTATGGATCAAATTGGTGGGGCTGAGTTTGACTTTTGGTTTGGGACATATGTGGATATGAGAAAGTGGTTGAGGGATTTTGGAGCATATCACTAAGCATTTTGAGCAAGCAAGCCATTAAGCAACACCTCATCCCCTTTTAATAGTATTGGCTTTCCTATAGACTCGATGTGATCTTGGATCACTAAAAGTAAAATGTAGAGTCTTGACCTTTTAGAGCTTGAGCCAATCCTTTGTCCTTAGCATTTTGAGGGGTCCACAATCCTAATCCATGCCATGCCAATCATTGAACTTTCCTGAAATATTCATCTTGAAATAGCATTAGTTCAATGAGCTATATGTTGTTAATCATTACCAAAACCACCCAGGGATAGTTGCACTTTCATGCATCCATAACTTGATCAGCATAAGAAGTGTGTCCTGAACTAAGCAAAGCGTTGCCGAATCAAGTTAACTAAATGGAAGAGCGACACCAGTGAAAATATCAGCCTGGTCCAAATTTAATTGAGATGCATAAATGTAAGTATAGAGTTCTCAAGTATGTTTCCCAACTAACCTGCACTTTGGTGCCATCTTTACCGGTCCGCAGGAGATCAGTATTAAACATTCATCGGTATCTAGTATATCTGATAATGAACTAACTTCACATACTTTCAGGTTGTTATACATTAGAGGTCTGAGAAAAACCATGGACATGAAATACCTGAACCATAAGCATCATTAGCCAGCTATGCTTTGAAGAAAATTTCCAAGAAAAGAAGGTCTAAATATATTATAGGTAGGTTATGTACGGCAAAATGTCGTCTTTTGTAGAGAAATTTGAAAATCATGTTCGTTGTGTACTTCCAACAACATCATGTTCATGCACTACAACAGTGTATATAATATATAGTTCTTTATTTGGGCCTAAAAGAGAAACAACAACTAAGCAACTCTATGCTTTATCTCGAGGCATATATTTACACAATCCTATTATTCTTTAAAGATTATATAAAAGTAAATGTTATAAACTACTGAAAAGAAATCAGGGGAACGTGTAGTAGCAACCTGATGAGAGACGAAATCTAGTTCATGAACATGTCATTTTCTCGTACTATCAGAAGAGTGCATCGAAATCATAATTGCGTAGCTTTTAGTTTTTTGCCAAAAGTTCAGGCGAATCATTTATCTTTTTTTTGCGCCGAACATGGAGGGAAACCATTTATCTAGAAATTTGAAAGATGCAGCACTGGGACTCTCACAATAGCCACTTCCAATAGGACATACCACCCTTGAACAGGGTAGAGCCTTACCAGCGGACACCTATGTGGCAAGATGATTGTCCGGTTGCTGCTGAAGACTTCATTGACAATAGTATGGTAACTGCAAACAAGGTCTACAGTTATTAATGCAATGGTGCCAAAAGCCAAACCTGCATTTACATGGTGAGTCGCTGCAACATTAGCTAGAGCCCATAGTTAATTTTGTAACTTAAGAATGCATCATACAAATAAATGGCGTCTACAGACAAATGATTGTAAATGACAATTGAACAAAATATTGCCACTTACTGTCCGTCAAAAAATATAAATTGCATATTATATTTGCTTGTAAGACAAAACATGAAGTACAGAGAGAACACAACCTGATATTCAGCAAGGAGATACTTATAAGCCTCATGATCAATGAGCTCCTATCCTCCTATAGTGCATTGATACGTCTCCAAGGTATCTATAATTTATGAAGAATTCATGCTATTTTATTATCTGTTTTGAATGATTACGGGCTTTATTATACACTTTTATATTACTTTTGGGACTAACCTATTAACCGGAGGCCCAGCCCATATTGTTGTTTTATTGCGTATTTCAGTGTTTCGAAGAAAAGGAATAGCAAACGGAGTCCAAATAGAATGAAACCTTCGGGAGCATGATTTTTGGAACGAACATGATGCGGGAGACTTGGAGTACAAGCCAGGGAAGCTTCGAGGAGGCCAGGAGATAGGAGGGTGCGCCCACCTCCCTGGGCGTGCCCCCTGTCTCGTGGGCCCCTCGAGCCTCCCCTGACCGACTTCTTTCGCCTATATATTCCCTTATACCCTAAAACCATCGAATACGAAGATAGATCGGGAGTTCTGCCGCCGCAAGCCTCTGTAGCCACCAAAAACCTCTCGGGAGCACGTTCTGGCACCCTGCTGGAGGGGGAATCCCTCACCGGTGGCCATCTTCATCATCCCGGTGCTCTTCATGACGAGCAGGGGGTAGTTCACCCTCAGGGCTGAGGGTATGTACTAGTAGCTAGGCGTTTGATCTCTCTCTCTCTCTCTCTCTCTCTCGTGTTCTCTCTATGGCATGATCTTGATGTATCGCGAGCTTTTTTATTATAGTTGGATCTTATGATGTTTCTCCCCCTCCACTCTCTTGTGATCAATTGAGTTTTCCCTTTGAAGTTATCTAGTCGAATTGAGTCTTTAAGGATTTGAGAACACTTGATGTCTGTCTTGCCATGCTTATCTGTGGTGACAATGGGATATCACGTGATCCACTTGACGTATGTTTTGGTGATCAACTTGCGGGTTCCGCCCATGAACCTATGCATAGGGGTTGGCACACGTTTTCGTCTTGACTCTCTGGTAGAAACTTTGGGGCACTCTTTGAAGTACTTTGTGTTGGTTGAATAGATGAATCTGAGATTGTGTGATGCATATCGTATAATCATGCCCACGGATACTTAAAGTGACAATGGAGTATCTAGGTGACATTACGGTTTTGGTTGATTTGTGTCTTAAGGTGTTATTCTAGTATGAACTCTATGATAGATCGAACGGAAAGAATAGCTTCGTGTTATTTTACTATGGACTCTTGAATAGATCGAGCAGAAAGGATAACTTTGAGGTGGTTTCATACCCTACCATAATCTCTTCGTTTGTTCTTCGCTATTAGTGGCTTTGGAGTGACTCATTGTTGCATGTTGAGGGATTGTTATATGATCTATCGATGTTATTATTGTTGAGAGAACTTGCACGAGTGAAAGTATGAACCCTATGCCTTGTTTCCTACCATTGCAATACCGTTTACGCTCACTTTTATCATTAGTTACCTTTCTGTTTTTATATTTTCAGATTACAAAAACCTATATCTACCATCCATATTGCACTTGTATCACCATCTCTTCGCCGAACTAGTGCACCTATACAATTTACCATTGTATTGGGTGTGTTGGGGACACAAGAGACTCGTTGTTATTTGGTTGTAGGGTTACTTGAGAGAGACCATCTTCATCCTACGCCTCCCACGGATTGATAAACCTTAGGTCATCCACTTGAGAGAAATTTGCTACTGTCCTACAAACCTCTGCACTTGGAGGCCCAAAAACGTCTACAAGAAGAAGGTTGTGTAGTAGACATCAAGCTCTTTTCTGGCGCCGTTGCCGGGGAGGTGAGTGCTTGAAGGTATATATTTAGATCTTGCAATCAAATCTTTTTGTTTCTTGTTTTATCACTAGTTTAGTTTATAAAAAAAACTACAAGAAAATGGATTTGAGTTTGTCTCATACGCTTCATCTTTTTAATATCTTTTGTGAGTATGATGAAAAGGAAAACTGTGCTCAATTGCTAGAAGAAGAATGCATTAAAAAATTTGGTACTAGATTGTATGATGAGCATGATTGCAATGTTGTTAGTATGAATTCCTTGAATATCCATGATGCTAATGATATGCAAAGCCACAAGCTTGGGGAATCTATGTTTGATGAAGATGATATTTTTTAGCCTCCCAAGTTTTGATATGCAAAGTTGTTATGATGATAGCATGCCTCTTACCTATGATCATTATATTGATGAAAGTGGGTTTGGAAGAGTGTCAACTTTAGGAAGTAATGATTCCACTATTTTGGAAGATGTTGAATCTTATTGTGATGAATATGAAAGTGTATTTGGAAGAGTGTCAACTTTATTTAGTGATGATTCCACTATCTTGGAAGAGGTTTCAATCGATTATGATGAGAACAAAGTTGCTACTTATGATGATTATTGTGATGAAACTTATGCTATAAAAAGTAGTGATGATTGTATTTATAAAACTTGTCATGATTATGATTATCCTTTTTTTCTGAACATTACTCTTTTAATGTGGAAACAATTTATAATATTCAAGTCTTTTATGATACTCCCACTATTCCGAATGAGAGGAATTTTGCTTATGAGGAGAGTAGTAAATTTTCTATGCTTGTAGATCATGAAAAGAATGCTTCAGGTGCTGTTTATATTGTTGAATTCATTCATGATACTACTGAAAATTATTATGAGGGAGGAATATATGCTTGTAGGAATTGCAATAATATCAAGTTTCCTCTCTATGTGTTGAAAATCTTAAAGTTATGCTTGTTTAGACTTCCTATGCTAATTGATTATTGTTCCCATAAGTTGTTTGCTCACAAAATCCCTATGCATAGGAATAGGGTTAGACTTAAATATGCTAGACATATGCTTCATGATGCTCCCGTTATGTTTCAATTCTTATCTTTTATGTGAGCATCATTGTCATCATCATGCCTAGCTAGAAAGGCATTAAAGAAAAGTGCTTGTTGGGAGACAACCCAATATTTACCCTTACTGTTTTTGTGTGTCCACATGATTATGCTACTGTAGTAATCATGTTTTATATCTTTTGTTTCAATAAAGTGCCAAGTAAGACCTTTAGGATAGCTTACGGTGATAGTTGTGTTGATCCTGCTGAGAATCAGAAACTTTTGCACCCAGTAAATTAGTTTCGTTAATTCACAGAAACTTTCTTATGATCTGATTCTTTTTTCTCTGGATTGGTACAAATTGCTTAGGACCTCCTAATTTGGTATGATTTTTGGAGTTCCATAAGTATACGTTTGATACAGATTACTACATACTGTTCTGTTTTTGACAGATTCTGTTTTTTATGTGTTGTTTGCTTATTTCGATGAATCTATGAGTAGTATCGGAGGGTATGAACCATAGAGAAGTTGGAATACATAAGATATTAGACCAATATGAATTTAGAATGAGTTCATTACAGTACCTAAGTGGTGGTTTTATTTTCTTATACTAACGGAGCTTACGAGTTTTCTGTTGAGTTATGTGTTGTGGAGTTTTCAAGTTTTGGGTAAAGATTCGATGGACTATGGAATAAGGAGTGGCAAGAGCCTAAGCTTGGGGATGCACAAGGGACCCCAAGGTAAAATTCAAGGACAACCAGGAGCCTAAGCTTGGGGATGCCCCGGAAGGCATCCCCTCTTTCGTCTTCGTTCATCGGTAACTTTACTTGGAGCTATGTTTTTATTCACCACATGATATGTGTTTTGCTTGGAGCGTCATTTTATTTTGTTAGCATTTGCTTGCTGTTATTTAGAATAATGTTTTGCATCTATAGTTTCAATAAAAATGTCAAGGATAGCCTTTACCATGCTTATTTTGCTAGTATAGATGTTGCTGTTTGAAAACAGAAAGTTTACCGCTGTTGCAAAACATTCCCTAGAAAAGTCAGAGAATGGTATAATGTTGAATTTTTTTGCATAATGAGATATGATAAATCTTCTACATCGTAGTATTTTTATTATAATTTTTGGAGTTAGGGAAGTATGATGAATCTTGCATTCTTTACAGACTGTACTGTTTTGACAGATTGCTGTTATGTTTGCATTGTTTGCGTATGTTTGCTTGTTTAATGATTCTATTTGAGGATAGGAATATTAAATATGCAGAGACATTTAGTATGCAATGTTGAATAATAATTTTATTGATTTGTTACAGTAGAAAATGATAAGGTTTTGCATTGGTTTATACTAACCCATCTCACGAGTTCTTGTTGAGTTTGGTGTGGATGAAGCTTTTGATAAAAAGAGAAACCATGATATGAGATGAATTAAGAAGACACAAAAGTTCAAGCTTGGGGATGCCCAAGGCACCCCAAGATAATATTTCATGAAGTCTCAAGCATCTAAGCTTGGGGATGCCCTAGTAGGCATCCCACCTTTCTTCTTCAACAACTATCGGTTAGTATCGGTTGAGCCTAAGTTTTTGCTTCTTCACATGAGTTGTGCTATCCTTGCAATGTCATTTTATTTTGTTTTGTTTGCTGCTTTAATAAAATACCAAGATCTGAAATTCTTTAATGAGAGAGAGAGTCTTCACATAGTTACATAATTATTTAGCTACTCATTGATCTTCACTTATATCTTTTTGGAGTAGTTTGTCATTTACTCGTGTGCTTCACTTATATCCTATGAGTAAATGGTTGAATGAGTTGAATGTCATAAATCTGGAATTATATATGTATCATTTGCTTATCCCATGGGGAGTAATGAATTCACATCTAAGAAGTAGAGGTTGTAAATTTATTGAAGGTTAGCAAGCATTGTATTGGTCATCTGAACAATTCATGAAAGAATATTGAAGGAAGAGAGATTTCACATATAAATATACTATCTTAGCCATCTTTTATAATTGTGAGCACTCATTAAGTATGACATGCTAAAGAGTTGATGTTGGACAAGGAAGACAATGTAATGGGTTATGTTTTCTCACATCTCAGTTAAAGTATATTGTCATGGATCATTCAAACATGTTGAGCTTGCCTTTCCCCCTCATGCTAGCAAGAATTCCTTGCACCAAGTAGAGATACTACTTGTGCTTCCAAATATCCTTAAACCCAGTTTTGCCATGAGAGTCCACCATACCTACCTATGGATTGAGTAAGATCCTTCAAGTAAGTTGTCATCGGTGCAAGCAATAAAAATTGCTCTCTAAATATGTATGATCTATTAGTGTGAAGAAAATAACCTTTATACGATCTTGTTATGGAAGCAATAAAAGCGACGGACTGCATAATAAAGGTCCATATACAAGTGGCAATATAAAGTGATGTTATTTTGCATTAAGATTTTGTGCATCCAACCATAAAAGCGCATGACAACCTCTGCTTTCCTCTGCGAAGGGCCTATCTTTTACTTTATGTCTTTTACTTTATGCAAGAGTCAAGGTGATCTTCACTTTTCCCTTTTTTCATTTTATCCTTTGGCAAGCACCTCGTGTTGGAAAGATCCTGATATATATATATATATATATATATATATATATATATATATATATATATATCCAATTGGATGTAAGTTAGCATGAACTATTATTGTTGACATCACCCAAAGGTGAATACGTTGGGAGGCAACACTATAAGCCCCTATCTTTCTCAGTGTCCGATTGAAACTCCATAACCATTAGTATTGCGTGAGTGTTAGAAATTGTAGAAGACTATATGATAGTTGAGTATGTGGAGTTTGCTAAATCAAAGCTCTGACATAGACCCTTCCTGAAAATAGGATGAATTGTAATTGTTTGATGACTGAGAATGAAGTTGGCTAGTTTTCACGAAAGTTTATGATCTATGCTTTAACATGTGAATTGCTTGTTACTTGATCGTGAGATGTCTTATGAGATGAACTACTGTTATGACATATAATCATGCTAGAAAAGGTGATTGAAATTATCATTGATCAAACTTGTGCACCATCTAGCATTCACACTTCATAAATTCTTTCTTTATCATTTACCTACTCGGGGACGAGTAGGAATTAAGCTTGAGGATGCTCTGTGGGGACCCCGACTCGCAAGTCGTGATCACCGAATGCACGTGTACAGTGATCCCAGAGATCAATGCTCACTGAACACACAGAAGCTGAATAACAAGAGTCTTACATCCATACATACCGTCTTACACAAATAGTGACCAACATGGTCAAGTCTTACATCGATAAAGCCTTAAGGGCTGAACATCAAATGAAACATAGCAGCGGAAATCGTCGTCGATAAGTAGAACCCATGCCATCTGCCTTAACCCTACAGGCAATCTGACTGGGAACGTCCTAGTTCGCATGATCGTCTCCAAAGAACTCTTCTTCGAACTCCGGTTCTCCCATGCCTGGTCAATTAAATAACCAGTGGCAAGCCAATGAGTACTTTGAATGTACTCGCAAGCAACCCATGATTTGGTTCAAGGTACAGTAATGCATGACATAGGTAAAGTTTTGCATAAAGCTAGTTTTGAGTGCAGGACATGTTCAACATCCTATAAAGCATGCATCAAGAGAATTCAAGTAACCATAAGATCTGGTCACAGATATCAACATAAATAGAAAGGGGCACCAACCCATTTATCATAAACAGAGAGGGCACCAACCCATCTCAATCGTGTCAAGTCCTCTGACTTGATCCAAGACAACACCATCATCTCACACACAAACCGGGTTTGAAAACATGTGGACGTAGCCCAAGAGCGGTTACCCAACTGTCCTTGACCGTGGACACGGCTATTCGAATAGTTTTACACTCTGCAGAGGTTGCACACTTTACCCACTAGATCCGGGGAACTTCCGTGTCATCCACGACCCGCGGTACCTCAAGTACCCGGGGTAAGCACCCGATCACTACCTTTCCCTAGACGACACTAACATGGAGTCCACTCGATTGGTAGTAACCCCCGTGCCGAACATTTCACATCATAAAGTTGTGGAGCCTCGCTCCCATTTTCATCACATACCACAAGCACGGGGTACCAACGGTGTGTCCGGTGCCCTGTGAAAACAGTCATGGCCGCCCTACCTGGCACGACCCCGTCCCAAGAGAGAGCACCAACTCTCCCCCGTCACTAGTAATGCGGGCTCCAAGCTAGTATCGGTCTAGGTACTCAATAATGCCCTTTCCCATATAAGGGTAGAGTGGTCGCGCATGTAAGGTTGGAATAATGGTCGCAACTCCGACCAATCCGTTTTGAAAACAACACACACCTTCCTTGGCACACCACTTCGTCATCAAGTGGTCACCCATCTCATCATCTCCCTCGGGCATAGGTGGCACCCGACGGGGTTTTCGAAAAGACTTTTGAAATCACATTGCCTCCTTCACCATGCACAAACCCACCCCATTTGCGTAGCATCTACATTTGCATCCTATCTACTCCCACCGGCATAACCCTCATAAGAAGGTAGGGCCAGGCACACTGCAAGTATCAACGAGGAAGTAATCGTGGTAACCAACCCACGTGGTTCACCATCTCATCATGATTCCGATGCATCGATAATAAAGAGCTAAAAATGACATGCATATAAAAGGGGTATCATAGTCATGGTCAAAGGGCTGCTTGCCTTGGTTGGCTTGATCTTCAAAGTCTTCAGGCCCTGCTCCTCCTTCTTCCTCAGCTACCTCGTCAAACACGGGATCTAACGTCGCAAGAAAACAACGGGAAAAATAAGACAATAATAAAAACAGAAAAGTCAAAGTGCTCACAAAAATGTCAACTTATTTTTGTAAAATACTAAGAGGAAAGCTAGGAAGGGGACAACTTTTGGTTTTGGTTTTGGAGCAGCAAAATAGGAGTTATGGATTTTCAAAGGCCTATTTAAATGCTAAAAACCACATTTAAATATTTACAGAGAATAAAAGGTGGTTGGATTTGAATGAAAGTTGCACCATTAAATAGGTTGCAATATTCTAGGAATTTAGAAATTGGAATCAATGCATTTGGATTAATATTCTGTCCTGTGGAATTTTTGGAAATAATACAGAAAAGGAAAAAGAGAAACGGCGCTGTGCCACTGGGCCAGAAAGGCCACAGCAGCAGCAGGCCCGGGGGGGGGAAACCCAGCCCACGCGGCCGCCACATCGAAGGCGTAAAGGCTGAATACGCCTTCAGCCGACGGCGGATCGGTGCGCGCGTGCGCGCACGTTTTAAACCTGACGGGTGGATCCCACCCGTCAGGGCGTGTGGCTGACGGGCCGGCCCCACGGCGGCCGTCGTCTACCTCCGGCCAGAGGCGACGGCGAGCTCGCCGGCGGCGATACAGGGCACGGGAAGGGGCGCGGAGGCTACCGTTGGACTCAGGAGCGAGTCGCGGTTCTGGTGGTGGTGGAGACGGTCGCCGGGGTGGCCTGCTTCGCCGGCGACGAGGTCCCGCGGCGGAGGTGCTTCGGGCGCCGGTGGTTCCGGCCGTTTCCGGCTGCAAAACGAGGGGGAAAGAGAGGGGAAAGCATCAGTGAGGCGAGGGGAGTCCAGTTCGAGAGAGAAAAGGAGCGGAGGAGGCCTGTACCC
>NC_041383.1:237080276-237081146 GCF_002162155.2 Triticum dicoccoides
GTGGACGTAGCCCAAGAGCGGTTACCCAACTGTCCTTGACCGTGGACACGGCTATTCGAATAGTTTTACACTCTGCAGAGGTTGCACACTTTACCCACTAGATCCGGGGAACTTCCGTGTCATCCACGACCCGCGGTACCTCAAGTACCCGGGGTAAGCACCCGATCACTACCTTTCCCTAGACGACACTAACATGGAGTCCACTCGATTGGTAGTAACCCCCGTGCCGAACATTTCACATCATAAAGTTGTGGAGCCTCGCTCCCATTTTCATCACATACCACAAGCACGGGGTACCAACGGTGTGTCCGGTGCCCTGTGAAAACAGTCATGGCCGCCCTACCTGGCACGACCCCGTCCCAAGAGAGAGCACCAACTCTCCCCCGTCACTAGTAATGCGTGCTCCAAGCTAGTATCGATCTAGGTACTCAATAATGCCCTTTCCCATATAAGGGTAGAGTGGTCGCGCATGTAAGGTTGGAATAACGGTCGCAACTCCGACCAATCCGTTTTGAAAACAACACACACCTTCCTTGGCACACCACTTCGTCATCAAGTGGTCACCCATCTCATCATCTCCCTCGGGCATAGGTGGCACCCGACGGGGTTTTCGAAAAGACTTTTGAAATCACATTGCCTCCTTCACCATGCACAAACCCACCCCATTTGCGTAGCATCTACATTTGCATCCTATCTACTCCCACCGGCATAACCCTCATAAGAAGGTAGGGCCAGGCACACTGCAAGTATCAACGAGGAAGTAATCGTGGTAACCAACCCACGTGGTTCACCATCTCATCATGATTCCGATGCATCGATAATAAAGAGCTAAAAATGACATGCATATAAAAGGGGTATCATAGTCATGGT
>NC_041383.1:237089165-237108560 GCF_002162155.2 Triticum dicoccoides
TGTAAGGTTGGAATAACGGTCGCAACTCCGACCAATCCGTTTTGAAAACAACACACACCTTCCTTGGCACACCACTTCGTCATCAAGTGGTCACCCATCTCATCATCTCCCTCGGGCATAGGTGGCACCCGACGGGGTTTTCGAAAAGACTTTTGAAATCACATTGCCTCCTTCACCATGCACAAACCCACCCCATTTGCGTAGCATCTACATTTGCATCCTATCTACTCCCACCGGCATAACCCTCATAAGAAGGTAGGGCCAGGCACACTGCAAGTATCAACGAGGAAGTAATCGTGGTAACCAACCCACGTGGTTCACCATCTCATCATGATTCCGATGCATCGATAATAAAGAGCTAAAAATGACATGCATATAAAAGGGGTATCATAGTCATGGTCAAAGGGCTGCTTGCCTTGGTTGGCTTGATCTTCAAAGTCTTCAGACTCTGCTCCTCCTTCTTCCTCAGCTACCTCGTCAAACACGGGATCTAACGTCGCAAGAAAACAACGGGAAAAATAAGACAATAATAAAAACAGAAAAGTCAAAGTGCTCACAAAAATGTCAACTTATTTTTGTAAAATACTAAGAGGAAAGCTAGGAAGGGGACAACTTTTGGTTTTGGTTTTGGAGCAGCAAAATAGGAGTTATGGATTTTCAAAGGCCTATTTAAATGCTAAAAACCACATTTAAATATTTACAGAGAATAAAAGGTGGTTGGATTTGAATGAAAGTTGCACCATTAAATAGGTTGCAATATTCTAGGAATTTAGAAATTGGAATCAATGCATTGTCCTGTGGAATTTTTGGAAATAATACAGAAAAGGAAAAAGAGAAACGGCGCTGTGCCACTGGGCCAGAGAGGCCACAGCAGCAGCAGGCCCAGGGGGGGAAACCCAGCCCACGCGGCCGCCACATCGAAGGCGTAAAGGCTGAATACGCCTTCAGCCGACGGCGGATCGGTGCGCGCGTGCGCGCACGTTTTAAACCTGACGGGTGGATCCCACCCGTCAGGGCGTGTGGCTGACGGGCCGGCCCCACGGCGGCCGTCGTCTACCTCCGGCCAGAGGCGACGGCGAGCTCGCCGGCGGCGATACAGGGCACGGGAAGGGGCGCGGAGGCTACCGTTGGACTCAGGAGCGAGTCGCGGTTCTGGTGGTGGTGGAGACGGTCGCCGGGGTGGCCTGCTTCGCCGGCGACGAGGTCCCGCGGCGGAGGTGCTTCGGGCGCCGGTGGTTCCGGCCGTTTCCGGCTGCAAAACGAGGGGGAAAGAGAGGGGAAAGCATCAGTGAGGCGAGGGGAGTCCAGTTCGAGAGAGAAAAGGAGCGGAGGAGGCCTGTACCCGCAGATCGACGGCGACCCGAGGCGGCGGAGCTCGAGCTCGATCTCGAGCTCGGGCGGCTCTGGAGAGAAGTGGGTGGTTCCGGGGGTGGATTGGGTGTGTGGAGGGGCGACAGGGAGGAAGAGGAGGGCTCGGGAGCGCCTTATATAGGCTGGCCGCGGTTTACCGTGGGCGTGGCCTACGGGCGCCCGCGGGATCGGCTCTGGAAGCCGTTGGAGAGAGGTTGGAGCTGTCCACGGCGCTCGTGGGGATGGAGTAGGGCGCCAGGGAGGAGGAGAGAGAGCGGGGGAGTGTTCTGGCGCCCGCGCGTGTGAGGCCGGCCATTGGCCGAGCCGGACGGCGTCGGGCACGCGCTGCAGGAGGGGAGAGAGAGGGAGAGACAATGGGGACGGCACGGCGGCGTGTCGCAGACGTCAAGACACATCAACTGGCGCGATGGGAAGGCACGAGGCGGTCGGGAGGCGCGGTGTCAACGGTCGGCGCTCTGGCAGGCGCTCCAGAGCGCGACTTTGGCCGGCATCCGCGGGTTTTCCGCGTCGCGCGCGCGTCCTTTTCTGTCTGGAGGCTACAGTGGAAGGGGGGCAAAACCTGGAAAGAGCCTGGGATGCTCTGGGGTGCAGAGGGGAGAGAGAGAGGCTGGGAGAGAGAAGGGAAGCTGTTGTCCAGAGAGGACAAACGTGATTCCCTCCTTCCTCCACATTGCTTCCTCGGGTAGAAAAGTGTCTAAGTGACAGAGGGGAGTGAGGAGGGGTTGTGGCAAAAAGATGAACTCAAGGAGATTAGTGAAAGTGGCAAAAATAGGCTTTTTAGTATTTTGCCAGAAGGTGTTTGATGGAGTTTTGGGTAAGCTAATGACTCCCACTGGCCAAGATACTCCAAGGGGTGAAATGTCACATATATTTAGGGCCTTCCACCCATTTTGAGCTTATTTGGACAAAGTTGCCAATGCAACTTTTGCAAACCCTAGAAATGGGCAGAAATGGATTTGTGTAGATCCAGTGGAGTAAATCATTTCTCCTTGATGGGCCACTTGGTGTGGTAGCCTTATTTGGTCACATGATCAGGCTCACCAAAGTTGGGGTCCTGGAGAAAAAGTTGGTAGTGCAAAGTAGTTCAAACTTGATTCTGGTCAGAGAGGGTTTTGAGGCACTTTGACCAAGACTTCCTATTCTCCAACCTGTGCCATTTGGTCCAGATGCATCATTAGACCAATGAAGCATGTCCACCAAGTTTGAGCACATTTGGACATACTTGGCAATGTAAAGTTGATCAAACTTCAGAATGGACAGAGATAGTTTTGAGGGGTTTTGATGGTGTTATCTTGTTCTCCAAGTCATGAGACTTGGCAAGATCATCTAATATGTCATATGTGACATGATGGAATTTTCCTGGAATTTCTGGAGAATATTTCCTTTGTAAATATTTCAAAAGCTTGAAATATCCAGAAAGGGTTTTAGAGGGATTTGACCAATATTTTGAGCATGACCAGGTGTTGAAACTCTTATATATGGACAATATATGTCCTATGAGTTTCCCTAAATTTTGTCAAATATTTTTGAAACAGTAAAGTATTTTTTTCCTATTAAAGACCATTTCTGGCCTTAAGAAAAAGCCTTTAAATAAAATAGAACAGTAACTTTTAAAATTATATTTTTGTGGTTCCTGGGCATCCTATATCTAATAGGAGTCTAATATATTTTTGGAAAGATTTTTACTGCCCTTAATCAAGTACTTGTAGTGCAAACCTCAATTCAGGGGTTTTTGGAAAACTAATTTTAGAAAATACTTTCTGGCCAAATTATTTTTGTAAGAAAACTCCATATAGCACTATTCACATGGCATGGTCATTGGTCAGGAGCTTGGGGGTAAGGAGGTGGAATATAGAGGGCAGAGTAGTTGACTTCAAGAAGCACTTGAAAGAAACACAGAGAGAAAACCAACTCCAAATAAAAGCCAAAAAAAATGCAAAAAGTTTTTGTTGGTCCAAATTTTCATGCTTTAATAATGAAAATGAAATGTTACAAAATGCACGGTGTGACATGCTGATACGTCTCCAACGTATCTATAATTTATGAAGCATTCATGCTATTTTATTTTATTTTTTTGAATGATTATGGGCTTTATTATACACTTTTATATTACTTTTGGGACTAACCTATTAATCAGAGGCCCAGCCCATATTGTTGTTTTATTGCCTATTTCAGTGTTTTGAAGAAAAGGAATATCAAACGGAGTCCAAACGGAATGAAACCTTCGGCAGCGTGATTTTTGGAACGAACATGATCCGGGAGACTTGCAGTACAAGCCAGGAAAGCTTCGAGGAGGCCAGGAGATAGGAGGGCACGCCCACCCCTGGGCGCGCCCCCATGTCTTGTGGGCCCCTCGAGCCTCCCCCGACCGACTTCTTTCGCCTATATATTCCCTTATACCCTAAAACCATCGAATACAAAGATAGATCGGCAGTTCCACCGCCGCAAGCCTCTGTAGCCACCAAAAACCTCTCGGGAACCCGTTCCGGCACCCTGCCGGAGGGGGAATCCCTCATCGGTGGCCATCTTCATCATCCCGGCGCTCTCCATGACGAGGAGGGAGTAGTTCACCCTCGGGGCTGAGGGTATGTACCAGTAGCTATGTGTTTGATCTCTCTCTCTCTCATGTTCTCTCTATGGCACGATCTTGATGTATCATGAGCTTTGCTATTATAGTTGGATCTTATGATGTTTCTCCCCCTCTACTCTCTTATGATGAATTGAGTTTTCCCTTTGAACTTATCTAGTCAGATTGAGTCTTTAAGGATTTGAGAACACTTGATGTATGTCTTGTCGTGCTTATCTGTGGTGACAATGGGATATCATGTGATCCACTTGACGTATGTTTTGGTGATCAACTTGCGGGTTCCGCCCATGAACCTATGCATAGGGGTTGGCCCACGTTTTCGTCTTGATTCTCCTGTAGAAACTTTGGGGCACTCTTTGAAGTACTTTGTGTTGGTTGAATATATGAATCTGAGATTGTGTGATGCATATCGTATAATCATGCCCACGGATACTTGAGGTGACAATGGAGTATCTAGGTGACATTAGGGTTTTGGTTTATTTGTGTCTTAAGGTGTTATTCTAGTATGAACTCTATGATAGATCGAACGGAAAGAGCGTGTTATTTTACTACGGACTCTTGAATAGATCGAGCAGAAAGGATAACTTTGAGGTGGTTTTGTACCCTACCATAATGTCTTCGTTTGTTCTCCGCTATTAGTGGCTTTGGAGTGACTCTTTGTTGCATGTTGAGGGATTGTTATATGATCTATCTATGTTATTATTGTTAAGAGAACTTGCACTAGTGAAAGTATGAACCCTATGCCTTGTTTCCTACCATTGCAATACCGTTTACGCTCACTTTTATCATTAGTTACCTTGCTGTTTTTATATTTTCAGATTACAAAAACCTATATCTACCATCCATATTGCACTTGTATCACCATCTCTTCGCCGAACTAGTGCACCTATACAATTTACCATTGTATTGGGTGTGTTGGGGACACAAGAGACTCTTTGTTATTTGGTTGTAGGGTTGCTTGAGATAGACCATCTTCATCCTACGCCTCCCACGGATTGATAAACCTTAGGTCATCCACTTGAGGGAAATTTGCTACTGTCCTACAAACCTATGCACTTGGAGGCCCAACAACATCTACAAGAAGAAGGTTGTGTAGTAGACATCATGCATCTACTCCTGGATCACCAACACAATTTTAATCACAACAGCAATTCATCTCGGCAGCCATATGACGATGGATCAGTGCTCACTCACATTTACCAGAGGAAAATCATAGAATCGAAAACTACATGCAAAATCCCAAAGCACATCCACAACGAAATCGAGATTGAACCCACTTGCTGCCACTCAAGTGATCAGTGGAGAGCAAGCAATCTAGGAATTCAATGGAGGGGTCGAGTGGGAATCATGGGAGCTTACCCATCTCTTGGATGGGGGGTGCCAACCCATGCCGAGGGGCCACCACGAGGTGCTGTCATGGCGGTACTCTAGGGGCTGCCATGGGCTATCCTCCTCGCTGCCACCCACGATGACGCGCCAATGCTTGTCGTTGCATGTCCTCCTGGGCGGGGCGTTGGGATTGAGATGGATTGGGGGGAGCCACGACCTAATCCTGCCCTGTCCGGGAGTTGCAATGACACCGACGCCGATGGTCTCAGAGGTCAGCGTAGGAGCACAAATCTGTTATTTGTTTATTTCCTTAAAATCCATTAGTTGTTTCCTGAAAATCGGTTATTTGTTTCCTAAAACAAATTTCACTAATAGAGGAATTGATTGATTTGGATAGGTTAGGAAAGTTAGATTAAAATCTATTATTTCTTTCCTGAAAATCTGTTATTTGTTTCCTAAAACAAATTGCACTAATAAAAGGGATCGATTGATTTGCATAACTTAAGGAAGTTAGATCCATGATTTGTCATACGTTAGGAAAGTTCTGGTTGTAATAAAGAGTGGGGAGAAAAATAAACCGATGGACTAGGGTGGGAGGGGATGGTGGGAGGAGAGAGAAAAAAGCGATATAAAACAGACGAAAGTGGTGGGGGCGAAAATAAACCGTGGATGCTATTCATCAACTCAGACATTAGGAGTAGAGATTATTAATGTCAAATCTATGTTTTTCTAGTTTAATATATTATTTAAGCATTAAAATGGATTCTAGGTATTTAATGCGTATAATTAAAATTTAACTAAAAAACATGAAAAATGCCCGAATTTCATTGAAAAAAAATACATTTTAGTTCTTGAGTTTACCTGAGGGTGGTCTCCAAGTTTTTTTAATCCAAACATTCAAGAGGAAAGACTCAAACACCTACTTGGAGTTTTTGGTTTTTGAATTTCAAAAACTATAAATGAAGTCAGAACAAGATGGAACTTGACATGGTTTCATGATATGGTCTATAGAGGTTGTGGTTAAAATATGAAAAGTTTCACAAAATATGTGATATACACTGCTTAGAAACCGAAACATCTCCAATCAAGGGTCGTGGTTTTCAAAGAGAAAGCGTGTAGTTTGAAGGTGAAGTCATAGTTGGTACATCATTTCACCTTCAAACTTTTTCTGCATTCAACATACACCATAACTCATCCATGTCAAAAGTTGGCATTATTCCGAGTTTGTTTGCTATTTATAAGGCAATAAATGAATTTCTAAGTATGATTCTCCTTTGTAGATGCTTAAGTTTCTAAGCGACATACCCCCTCCGTTTTTATTTACTTTGCATACTAGATTTGACTGAAGTCAAACTTCATAAAGTTTGAGCAAGTTTACAAAAAGAAAATGAACATTTACAATGAAAATCTATATGATGTGAAAGTATATTCAATAATGAATTTAATGGTATTGATTTATTATTGTATATGTTAATATTTTTGTCTATAAACTTTGTCAAAATTTACAAAGTTTGACTTTCATCACAACTAATATGCACAGTAAATAAAAATGGAGAAGTACATCACAATTTTTCCATACAAACACCCTCTAGAGCTCCTATCAAGATATCGTGTGAAATTTCATGATTTCCAGACTTGATTTATGTACACTTTTTAAATTCAAAATGACATACACCCGTTAAATGCCTAGAAATCAAATTTAATGTCCTAAAAATAAACAAATAAACTAAAAGGTGTCAAACTATTACATGAGACTTCCACTAATGTGCCTTTAATATATAACTATTTCGGACCATAACCGTAAATATAAAACACTAAACCTTATAAAATTATAAAAGGGCAGAAAAAAATACCAGGCCCTAGAAAAAGACCATCACTCGTACTTCAAATACCAGCGGCGGGCGCGATAAAAAGCCCGTCAATGTTATTTTTACCAACAGGTAATCTAGGCCGATATTCTTCCAAAAAAGGCTTACGCCTCGCTTTATATATAAAGCAACGATCAACAACACCTGGTACAAACGCAAGCCTCCAGAACACACACACACCCAAGGTAGGATATATAGACGCTGAGCGCAACAACACCATTCCTAGCACTACAAGAGCAGCCGGGGCTACAGTCGTGAACACACCCCCGCGAAGAAGTGAAGCCTCATATGACGAATTGTGGGTTTCAAGGCGGCGCCTTCAGGAAGGATACACCATCCGAGTGCCGCCACCGTCCAATCTGAGGATCACAATTTCTCCTGGAGCAACACGACGGGTAATGAGAGCCGCGACAATGCCTTCAAGAAGGGAACGAGCTTCGTCGCCGCCGGCCCATCCGAAGATAGAGTAGGTTTCCACCTCGGCCACACTCACGCCACTGAACGCTAGACCCTGGCTACCACGCCGCCCACACAGTCGTGCCAACCACCAGGGCTCTGCCCATGAGCACCGCAGAACACTACCAGGGCCGCCGCCCCGGTATCCAAGAGCTTGACACCATCTCACCCAAGACGCACCACAACACAACCAAAGATACGAGCAGAAAGGACCCGCCTTTCGCACCGCTGGGCAGCCCCCAGTACCGATACCCAAAGGGCAGTCCAAAACTGGCCTCCATCGACTCCTCCTATGGCACCAGGCACGAGACAAGCTCGGTCTTTCCCCTGACACAAGACGAGCATGGTCATGTTGCCAGACGCGATACAAGCTCGCTCCCACTGCCGGGTGTGGGACGAGTGATGAACTGCAGCTTGGGGCGGGCCCACCCTTCAGCGAAGATAGCGGCCGGACGGCAAGGTGATGGATGGAAGGTCGAAGCAAGCCGCCTAAAACAAGTCGATGCCGGAAATCTAGCCAATCCGCTGAGCTGTCGTGATGCCGGCGCGGCGAATGGAAGCCACCGCTCTCGGAGGGCCAATCCACCTCGCCACCGCAGCCCACATCCGAAGCAACAACTATGCCGGGTCGATGCCCCAACCCGCGTCGCCCGCCGGAAAACGCCAAATCCGGCCAGCACACACTACCATCACCGCCTTGATACGTCTCCAATGTATCTATAATTTTCAATTGTTCCATGCTATTATATTACCCGTTTTGGATGTTTATGGGCTTTACTTTACACTTTTATATCATTTTTGGGACTAACCTACTAACCGTAGGCCCAGCCCGAATTGTTGTTTTTTTGCCTATTTCAGTGTTTCGAAGAAAAGGAATATCAAACGGAGTCCAAATGGGATGAAACCTTCGGGAGCAATCTTTTTGGAACAAACGCAATCCAGGAGACCTGAAATGGACGTCAAGCAGCAAACGAGGCGGCCACGAGGGTGCCCGGCACGCCCCAGGGGGTGGGTGCGCCCCCCACCCTCGTTGGCCCCTTGTGGCTCAACCGACCTACTTCTTCCTCCTATATATATCCACGTACCCTGAAAACATCCAGGAGCACCACGAAAACCTAATTCCACCGCCACAACCTTCTGTATCCGCGAGATCCCATCTTGGAGCCTTCACCGGTGCTCCGTCGGAGGGGGAATCGACCATGGAGGGCCTCTACATCATCTCCAAGGCCTCTTCGATGAGTTGTGAGTAGTTTACCACACACCTTCGGGTCCATAGTTATTATCTAGATGGCTTCTTCTCTCTCTTTGAATCTCAATACAAAGTTCTCCTCGATCTTCTTGGAGATCTATTCGATGTAACTCTTTTTTGCGGTGTGTTTGTCGAGATCTGATGAATTGTGGGTTTATGATAAAGTTTAACAATGAGAAGTATTTGAATCTCCTCTGAATTATTTTATGTGTGATTAAGTTATCTTTGCAAGTCTCTTCGAACTATCAGTTTGGTTTGGCCTACTAGATTGATCTTTGTTGCAATGGGAGAAGTGCTTAGCTTTGGGTTCAATCTTGCGGTGTCCTTTCCCAGTGACAGCAGGGGCAACAAGGCACATATTGTATTGTTGCCATCAAGGATAAAAAGATGGGGTTTATATCATATTGCATGAGTTTATCCCTCTACATCATGTCATCTTTCTTAATGTGTTACTTTGTTCTTATGAACTTAATACTCTAGATGCAGGCAGGAGTTGGTCCATGTGTGGAGTAATAGTAGTAGATGCAGAATCGTTTCGATCTACTTGTTGCGGACATGATGCCAATATACATGATCATGCCTAGATAATCTCATAACTATGCACTTTTCTATCAATTGCTCGACAGTAATTTGTTCACCCATCGTAATACTTATGCTATCTTGAGAGAAGCCACTAGTGAAACCTATGGCCCCTGGGTCTATCTTTTATCATATAAGTTTCCGATCTACTTTTATTTGCATCTTTTACTTTCCAATCTATATCATAAAAATACCAAAAATATTTATCTTATCATATTATCTCTATCAGATTTCACTTTCGCAAGTTACCGTGAAGGGATTGACCATCCCTTTATCGCGTTGGTTGCGAGGTTCTTGTTTGTTTGTCTAGGTGCGTGGGACTTTTGAGGAGCCTCCTACTGGATTGATACCTTGGTTCTCAAAAACTGAGGGAAATACTTATGCTACTTTGCTGCATCACCCTTTCCTCTTCAAGGGAAAACCAATGCTGTGCTCAAGAGGTAGCAAGAAGGATTTCTTGTGCCGTTGCCGGGGAGGTCTTCGCTCAAGTCAAGACATACCAAGTACCCATCACAAACTCATCTCCCTCGCATTACATTATTTGCCATTTGCCTCTCGTTTTCCTCTCCCCCACTGCACCCTTGCTGTTTTATTCGCCCTCTCTTTCCCGTTTGTCTCTCTCTTTCGCTTGTCCTTTGTGTGCTCGTCGTTATGGCTAGTTCTCTATCTACTCCTTTGTCTCCCGAGTTTGAAGTTCTTCACTTCAAGCAAAGGCAAGGAGAAAACTTGAAAGATGCTTCATACAGAATGATGGAATCTTATCGTAACTGCACTTTAGAGGTGAATTTTAGAATTGTTCTTCGCAATTTTTATGTTGGACTAAATATGTCCCATAGACAACTCTTGGATTGCATTGCCAAAGGAAATTTTATCGAGATTGATCCCAGTATTGCGCATGAAGTCACAGAGGGAATAGTGGGAACACTACCTCAAAAACGGGGATCACATCATACCCCGGAGGAGACACAAGTTTTTGAAAAAAAATTGCGAAGTAACAAAATTTTTGCAAAAATCTCTTGAACCCCTTAAAAGTGTTAGCGGAAATATTCCTCGCATGAATATGTTGATTATCCTTTGTAATAAGCGGGTGGATTCTTTAGATCTAAAAATTTCCGAGTATGAGGGGAAACGTAAAGAACTCCCGGATTCGAACAAGACTCCGCTAAAAAATTTAAAACTACGGATAGCGACACTTAGATCTATTCTCGCTTTTATGCCTAGCTAGGGGCGTTAAACGATAGCGCTAGTTGGGAGGCAATCCAATTTTATTTTTGTTTCTTGCTTTTTGCTTCTGTTTAGTAATAAATATTTATTCTAGCCTCTGTTTAGATGTGGTTTTATGTTTTAATTAGTGTTTGTGCCAAGTACAACCTATAGGATAACCTACGGTGATAGTTAATTTGATTCTGCTGAAAAACAGAAACTTTTGTGCGCACGAGAATAATTTTAATAAATCACAGGAAGATGATTTTTCGTTGATTTTTTTTCTGTAGATCAATAGAAAAATTTCCCATGACTTCCTATTTTGTTAGGAGTTTTAGAGTTCGATAAGTATTCGAAAGTTACAGATTTCTACAGACTGTTCTGTTTTTGACAGATTCTGTTTTTCATGTGTTGTTTTCTTATTTTCATGCATCTATGGCTAGTATCGGGGGGTATGAACCATAGAGAAGTTGGAATAAAGTAGGTTTAAAACCAATATAAATAAATAATGAGTTCATTACAGTACCTTATGTGGTGGTTTTTCTTTCTTGCACTAACGGAGCTTATGAGATCTCTTGTTGAGTTTTGTGTTGTGAAGTTTTCAAGTTTTGGGTAAAGATTTGATGGACTATGGATTAAGGAGTGGCAAGAGCTTAAACTTGGGGATGCCCATGTCACCCCAAGATATCCCATTACAACCAAAATCCTAAGCTTGGAGATTCTCCGGAAGGCATCCCCTCTTTCGTCTTCGTTTATCGGTAACTTTACTTGGAGCTATATTTTTATTCACCACATGATATGTGTTTTTCTTGGAGCATCTTGTATGATATGAGTTTTTGCCTTTTAGATTACCACAATCATCCTTGCTGTACACACCTTTTGGGAGAAACCCACATGATTTGGAATTTATTAGAATACTCTATGAGCTTCACTTATATCTTTTGAGTTAGATAACTTTTGCTCTAGTGCTTCACTTATATCTTTTAGAGCACGGCGGTGGTTTAATTTCATAGAAATTGTTGAGCTCTCATGCTTCACTTATATTATTTTGAGTCTTTTAGAACAGCATGGTATTTGCTATGGTTATAAAATTGGTCCTAGAATGATGGGCATCCAAGTTGGGTATAATAAAAACTATCATAGAAAGTGAATCGGATGCTATGATCAATTTGATGCTTGATAATTCTTTTGAGATATGGAGGTGGTGATATTAGAGTCATGCTAGTTGGGTAATTGTGAATTTAAAGAATACTTGTGTTGAAGGTTGCAAGTCCTTTAGCATGCACGTATGGTAACCGTTGTGTAACAAATTTGAAACATGAGGTGTTCTTAGATTGTCATCCTTATGAGTGGCGGTCGGGGACGAGCGATGGTCTTTTCCTACCAATCTATCCCCCTAGGAGCATGCGCGTAGTGCTTGGTTTTTGATGACTTGTAGATTTTTGCAATAAGTATATGAGTTCTTTATGACTAATGTTGAGTCCATGGATTATACGCACTCTTACCCTTCCATCATTGCTAGCCTCTTCGGTACCGTACATTGCCCTTTCTCACCTTGAGAGTTGGTGCAAACTTCGCCGGTGCATCCAAACCCCGTGATACAATACGCTCTATCACACATAAACCTCCTCATATCTTCCTCAAAACAGCCACCATACCTACCTATTATGGCATTTCCATAGCCATTCTGAGATATATTGCCATGCAACTTTCCACCGTTCTGTTCATCATGACACGTTTCATCATTGTCATATTGCCTTGCATGATCATGTAGTTGACATCATATTTGTGGCAAAGCCACATTCATAATTTTTCATACATGTCACTCTTGATTCATTGCCCATCCCGGTACACCGCCGGAGGCATTCATATAGAGTCATATCTTGTTCTAGTTTTGAGTTGTAACTCATGAGTTGTAAATAAATAGAAGTGTGATGATCATCATTATTAGAGCATTGTCCCTTATAGAAAAAGAAAGGCCAAAAAAAGTCCAAATAAAAAAAGGAAGGCCCAAAAAAGGGGGACAATGTTACTATATTTTTCCACACTTGTACTTCAAAGTAGCACCATGTTCTTCATATAGAGAGTCTCATTTGTTGTCACTTTCATATACTAGTGGGAATTTTTCATTATAGAACTTGGCTTGTATATTCCATCCTCAAAATGCCCTAGGTCTTCGTGAGCAAGCAAGTTGGATGCACACTCGCTAGTTTCTTTTGTTGAGCTTTCATACATTTATAGCTCTAGTTCATCCGTTGCATGGCAATCCCTACTCCTCATGTTGACATCAAATGATGGTAATCTCCATAGCCCGTTGATTATCCTCGTCAACATGAGACTTTCTCTTTTTTTATCTTCTCCACACAACCTCCATCATCATATTCTATTCCACCCATAGTGCTATATCCATGGCTCACGCTCATGTATTGCATGAAAGTTGAAAAAAGTTTGAGATTACTAAAGCATGAAACAATTTCTTGGCTTGTCATCGAGGGTGTGCAAGATGAGAACATTCTTGTGTGATGAAAATGGAGCATGACCAAACTATATGATTTTGTAGGGATGAACTTTCTTTAGCCATGTTATTTTGAGAAGACATGATTGCTTTGTTAGTATGCTTGAAGTATTACTATTTCTTATGTAAATATGAACTTTTATTTTGAATCATTTGGATATGAACATTTATGGCACAATACAGAAAATTACATTGAGAATTATGCTAGGTGGCATTCCACATCAAAAATTCTGTTTTTTATCATTTACCTACTCGAGGACGAGCAGGAATTAAGCTTGGGGATGCTTGATACGTCTCCAACGTATCTATAACTTTTTATTGTTCCATGCTATTATATTACTCGATTTGGATGTTTATGGGCTTTACTTTACACTTTTATATCATATTTGGGACTAACCTACTAACCGGAGGCCCAGCCCGAATTGCTGTTTTTGCCTATTTAAGTGTTTCGAACAAAAGGAATATCAAACGGAGTCCAAATGGAATGAAACCTTTGGGAGCGATCTTTTCGGAACAAACGCAATCCAGGAGACTTGGAGTGGACGTCAAGTAGCAAACGAGGCGTCCACAAGGGTG
This sequence comes from Triticum dicoccoides, assembly GCF_002162155.2. NCBI lineage: Eukaryota > Viridiplantae > Streptophyta > Magnoliopsida > Poales > Poaceae > Triticum > Triticum dicoccoides. The sequence continues at coordinate 237,102,899 of NC_041383.1, forward strand.
CCTGGCGCGCCCCAGGGGGGTGGGCGCGGCCCCCACCCTCGTTGGCCCCTCGTGGCTCAACCGACCTACTTCTTCCTCCTATATATATCCACGTACCCTGAAAACATCCAGGAGCACCACGAAAACCTAATTCCACTGCCACAACCTTCTGTATCCGCGAGATCCCATCTTGGAGCCTTCGTCGGCGCTCCATCGGAGGGGGAATCGACCATGGAGGGCCTCTACATCATCTCCAAGGCCTCTCCGATGAGTTGTGAGTAGTTTACCACAGACCTTCGGGTCCATAGTTATTAGCTAGATGGCTTCTTCTCTCTCTTTGAATCTCAATACAAAGTTCTCCTCGATGTTCTTGGAGATCTATTCGATGTAACTCTTTTTTGCGGTGTGTTTGTCGAGATCTGATGAATTGTGGGTTTATGATCAAGTTTATCTATGAGAAGTATTTGAATCTCCTCTGAATTATTTTATGTGTGATTAAGTTATCTTTGCAAGTCTCTTCGAACTATTAGTTTGGTTTGGCCTACTAGATTGATCTTTGTTGCAATGGGAGAAGTGCTTAGCTTTGGGTTCAATCTTGCGGTGTCCTTTCCCAGTGACAGCAGGGGCAGCAAGGCACATATTGTATTGTTGCCATCGAGGATAAAAAGATGGGGTTTATATCATATTGCATGAGTTTATCCCTCTACATCATGGCATCTTTCTTAATGTGTTACTCTGTTCTTATGAACTTAATACTCTAAATGCAGGCAGGAGTCGGTCCATGTGTGGAGTAATAGTAGTAGATGCAGAATCGTTTCGATCTACTTGTTGCGGACGTGATGCCTATACACATGATCATGCCTAGATAATCTCATAACTATGCACTTTTCTATCAATTGCTCGAGAGTAATTTGTTCACCCACCGTAATACTTATGCTATCTTGAGAGAAGCCACTAGTGAAACCTATGGCCCCCGGGTCTATCTTTTATCATATAAGTTTTCAATCTACTTTTATTTGCATCTTTTACTTTCCAATCTATATCATAAAAATACGAAAAATATTTATCTTATCATATTATCTCTATCAGATTTCACTTTCGCAAGTTACCGTGAAGGGATTGACAATCCCTTTATCGCGTTGGTTGCGAGGTTCTTGTTTGCTTGTCTAGGTGCGTGGGACTTTTGAGGAGCCTCCTACTGGATTGATACCTTGGTCCTCAAAAACTGAGGGAAATACTTATGCTACCTTGCTGCATCACCCTTTCGTCTTCAAGGGAAAACCAATGCAATGCTCAAGAGGTAGCACGCCTCCAAGCCGCTGAAGCACCGATCACCTCACTTCCAGCATCGCCTCTCGACTCCCAGGAACGCCAGGCCGTGGTGCCCTGAGCCCGCGCCGCCCACCGGTCAGAGAGGTCACCCGAGACAAATCTGGGCCGGGGACACCCACCGCCGCCGCCACGCGTGGGCTCGCCCTGCTGCACCCCGACGTGCAGCCGCCCACGCTGCCGGACCAGGACGCTCCCGACCGGCCACCCTACCGCCGACACGCCACGCTGCCTTGCAGAGCCGCACACCTCCGCATGATGTAGCTGCCCCGCGCTAGCCCACCCTGAGGAAGCGGAAAGAGGCCCCGCCGCCACCGACGCCGGTTGGGCCGACTACGGCGAGGGGGAAGAGGAAAGGGGGTAGGGGCCAGAGGCGCTAGGGTTCGCCTCCCCGCTCGTGAGTGGCTAGAATGCATGTCCACTACTTGTAAGCTTCCACTGCAAAAAAGTTATTTGTCTAAAAAAACATACAAACAGTTCTACAATAGTGATTATTAGGGGCTAGACCTGTGCATGGGCAGCCCATGCCGGGCTCAGGCTCCATTTTCCTGCTCGAAGCCCGGCCTGAAAGCCCAGAAAAAGCTTGAAACAACCATAAATCTATATTTTATTCAAAATATAGGTATAATATGTTGGTAACGCCTACACGTGTGGTCGGAGCAATACCTGCCCACACGCCCTATAACACACAGGTTGCGCCAGTGTCAGAGTAAATGACCACGGGTAGCCTTATCTGCTCCCCATGATGTTTCAAGACACTTGGGTCGGCTGCGCCCCTCGAGCATCAAAGACAAAGGACCGCCATCTTATGGTCGGCTGGTCCAAGTGGTCGGCTGCAGGAAGGCGGCAAGGCCCAAAGAGCGGCTCCGGCGCGGGCCGGCTCCAATCTGGTGGCCACCAAAGCGGCCAACTCCTAGCAGGCGGCCCGCTCAGGCACCCTCAAAGTTTGCACCCACATAACGACGACGAGACGGGGCGTGGCTACAGTATAGCCTGCCACCCCCGAATCTCGGGACGGACGTGGACACGGTGCATCTTACCGGGCGGCATCCCTAGCCCGGCACGACACTGTTGCCATGATGCCTGTGACATCATCCATGGCAGAGGAAGCCATGCTCCCACGACGGGCTGTCGGTACGGCCTGCAGGCGGCGGGCCCTACCTGTCTGTGAGATGCCCGAAGACGGCAGGCCATGACCAGTCGGCGTGGGGGGAGACGACTCCCAGCAGCCGACCCTCCCCTTCCCTAGAAGTTTGTGCGCCATTAACCAGATAAGACGGGAAGTGGCTACAGTGAACGCCCACCTGGCAGCGGTACTGTAGCCATGCTCCCCCGACCAAGCCCACATCATCAGAGGCAGGGCTACAGTGACGAGAAGCCGACAGGACCCACAAGCGGCGGGCCCTACCTGTCGGCCAAGAGCCCGGCAGCCGGTGGGACCCACCAGGCGACAGGCCCCAGCAGCCGGCGGAGAAGCCGACGCCATTGGCACTGACGGCCCGGTCCTACACCCGGCCGGATTACCATTGTATCCTGGGGGGTAGGCCTATATAAACCCTCCAGGACACCCATGCAAAGGGTTCAGCCTCTTAGAGATTTACACACACATAGAGAGAGGAGTAGAGCTATCCTTGCCCTTCTTCCTCCTCTAGCCAGACAGCTCAAGTAGCAATCTTGTAGCTACTTGTCGATCTAGGTATCATGCGGAAATCCCGCAGAGCAGGACTAGGGGAGTTATCTACTAGGAGATCCCCGAACCTGGGTAAGATGCGTCGGCGTGCATGTTTACGCCTTATTCCGTTTCCAGGCACCGGCGACATTTTCCTAGCTCCCACTATGATTAGCCATCCTTTAGCATATGTCGCACGAACCACCCGACACCACGTCACCGCATGCATGCATGTGGGCATATTTTTGGATTTCCAGATTTTAAAATGTTTTATCTCTTAAATAAAAAATCTGATTGAAGATCCGTTTTCACCATTAAATCCATCGCGACAAGATCTTCGAAACTAGGTCTCATATCAATATGTTTAGACGACTTTTTTTGGATTGAAAGTTGCCGTGTCTATTGCACATGAATTATCATGGTGTTTACATTGAAGTTGCCATGATATATTTCAGCTATTTTTTCTTCTACCTTTAAAAGTAAATTTTGACATATTATAAACAGGGAATTAAGAAATTAGACTTACCATGAACCATAAATTAAAATTGCCAATTTTCCATGATACATGCACTTAAAATTGCCATGGTTCATACAAATATAATTTTCATGGTTAAAGTACTGGAATTGCCATGGTCAAAAAACTAAAATTGCCATGATGTACTACAAAAGATTGCCATGATCCATGCATTAAATTTGTTGTGGTTAATTACTATTAATTGCCATGATCAATTAATAAAATTTGTGGAAAAAAGTAGTTGAAAATACAACGGTAACTTTAAATCTAGAAGATAAAAAATAGATAAAACTGTCATGACAACTTAAGTGTAAACACTATGGCACCTACAGTGTAAACATTATGGCAACTTTTGGCAAAAAAATCGTTAAACATATCAACATGGGATCTAGTTTTGAAGATCTCGTCGAGACAGATTTAATGGTGAAAATGGATTTTTAATTAGATTTCTTAATTAGGAGATAAAACTTTTCTAAGCCGAAAAACCAAAAAGATTCACACTGATGTCATCTGTTTTGACATGGCAAAATGGATGCTAATGAAGGCGTTTGGGCTATGTTGCTTCGTGACACACGTGTAGGCATTAACATTATCGATAATTTATTATTTTAATACCCCAAATATAAATTTTTAATTGAAAATGGCACCGTTCATGTGCTCCGGGCCGGGCCTACACTTGGGTTTTTTGCTTCGGGCATTACAAAGCCCGGCCCGAAACCCGGCCCTGCCCGAGGTTTGATCAGGTTTACCAGGGGCGTAGCCAAGCAAGGCTACGAGGGCCACGGCATGGGTTATGAGGCTAGATTGTTTCGTTCACTGTAGGGAAACGATGTTTAACACTATAGCTAGTGATTGACCTAGGACTTGTCATGGCTATGACACTGACGATTAGATTAAATAGACGGATTGAGATGTTATAAAAATACTGCCACTTAAGATTAGAATCTATGTAATGAGCATAGCGAGCTGCTCATGAAACTCGTTAGCTTAATTATTAAACTTGTTAAATCTAACGAACTGAAATCAACTATCAACTCTGTTCATCCAGAAGACCACGAGCTTTTGGTCCACCTAGTAGCAGTAGGTCGAAATGTACATCTCTGCGAGTTCCATTTCACAGGCATGATAAAGCTGGAGGCTGTGTGCATGTGCTGAAAGCCTGAAACAGTTCTTTGCCGCGTTCCTGCTCCCTCGTGATCCCTACAGTACGTGAAAGCCTGGCACGACGCTACCATCCTACGACGATTTTTTTATCTCAGTTTCTTCGAAACTCCCGTCGTACGCGCCTCTCCTACATGCCATGAAATGAAAGGCACGAGCGCCGCCGCGCGCGTGTACGGGCAGGCATGCAGATGCAGTCATTCTCTCGTATCGGTAACATCTCAAAGTCGTTACACAAGGAGCCAACTGACGCGTCATCTGCACAGCGTAGACGTCGAGCACGAGAGAGCCGACGGGTAAGCTGTCTCTGTTCTTGTCCTGCTCAGCGAGTCACTCTCGCCATCGGAGGATGATGTTTACTCTAATCTAACTAGGAGTATTAAACGCAACGGCGCCGGTCCGTGCGGCCAAAATTAGGCTCGTTACCTCCCTATCCAAAACACAGTCACAGTCTCTCAACACACGGCTACGATGGAAGCGTGCCAAAAAATCGCGAGTTAATTACACCACCGGGGCTTAAATTTGACATGAAAAATCACTTCAGTGCTAAAACCTACGGCATACATTGAACAAGTGCTAGAACTTGGCTGTGGCGTACATATACGATGTAAATCTCGCTCGTATACGCCCGCGGCGCTGACATGGCTTTGTATATCTATACTCTGCCCACGCGGCAGTGATTGGGTCACATCTGTCAGCTAGCCGGACAAATAATTAGTAGTTGCCTATGTGGCATTGGCTGGGTCCCACCTGTCAGCCAAAGAGCATATATAATATTAACAACAACAAAAAATACTGCGCTCTCCTGTTTGAACCAGCAACCTTGGCCTTACATGCACTCATGTCTAGCCAACTGGGCAAACGACTTTAGTTATCATAATTGGACGCACAGTTTTTTTTTTTTTGAAAGAAAAAGGTGGCAGAGTGCCAATCTTATATTTCAAAACAGGCAAAAACCTGATGAAGTAACAAGTACAAAGCAAGACTTGGCCATTGCACCAAGGTGCAAA